>NC_085041.1:7778999-8078999 GCF_963692335.1 Osmerus eperlanus
AATGCACACTTGTACTGTAGAAATGCAAACCGATCCGAAACACAATTACAGAACAGCTTTACGTCGCGATCAGAAGTGGTAACCAACAATGAAAATAATCACCATCAGTCGGTGCGCTGGTAGGTTTTACAGAGGTTAAAATGCAAATTCATAAACCAGGAACTAATTACAGTACATGGCGTAGGCTGAACGTTGGATGTCTATGATTGAGTCATCAATAATATCTTAGCACACTCTGTTATGATCTGCGCTAACAGCGTTATTAATTCATCCCCGGTGTTTCTGTACATTAATCACAGGAGCTGAGAGAAGATAAATAAGTGTGCCACAGCTAAGGTGGAGGACAAGCGTGGGTAAGACGTTGATGGATCATTTTCGACAGAAGTAAAGTCCGACAGCGGGCCAGCCATACTCCTGATATCTGCAGAGCTCATGGTCAATTTTCTGTTTCGTTTTGTTCACTCAAAGCCCGACACAGACCAAGCTCATTATTCATACTGTGCTGTACAGCTGACTTTGCGGTTCGGACTTTCAGAAATAAATTAAGACTGCTGGTGTAATACAAATGTGTTGAAGTAAAGTGTTAGGGCTCACCATGTTTGTTCTTTTTCCAAACTTTAGCAAGGTTAAGTGCATTTCTAATCCCAATCACAGGTACAAATGTGGGCAAACTTGGTTTAGCATTGGATACTTGTTATACTTTTGATATTTGTTACCTTACATTTCCATAGGTGGCTATGGCTTTCTATTTCACAAAATTACTTATCCGTTTCATTTTCAGCCATTAGGTTTTCCAGTTCATCCCCTACAGTCACTGTGCCCTGAAGGCAAATCATTTATAACTTAACAACCACCAAAATGTCAATGTTCTCTCAACCAAGGCAATCCACAAGCCTTTCTGTCACTGTGAAATTGTAAGTGATGTGGAGACATAAAACAAAAGGTTAAATACGAGATCAGGCTGTAACAAAACTTTGGTGAAATGAAAGTTTCCTAAGAGTGCCCTGGTTTACTGTATACACCCACTGCAGAGGAACTTGAAGTGCTGTGTCTCCATTTGACTTACAGGGCTTTGTTGCAAGCTCTGCCTATCTAGGACCAGAGATTCTAGAGATTAAGGCATGCTTTCATGCCGCATTCTTTGTTTGTTTAGAGAGGTTCGCGGTCAAGTGTGTGATATGTCAGTAATTGTTTGGGGCTTTGGGATATTTTCTTCTTCGTGGTGGTTTCATCTTACAATACCACAACTAATGTTTTTGGAATTAATTATTGCTATAGTGGTTGTTATTTCAATCACTGTTGCTCCACAAATAATTGAGTTCTGTGGTAATTTTTTTTGCAACAGTATAATTTGGGAGGTAAACCCTTGGGACAGTTTCCCCAGGCCCCCCAGTAGCTTATAGGGAAGTGCATTGACTGTGAACCACCTTTGCCACCAAGTGGTAAGATTAGAATTGAACTTGAAACAGTTCCTAAAAAAAGTTTGGTAAAAAAAAAATATATATATAAAACAAGAAAGGTTTGTTCTCGTGATGTAATCGCAGATAATGTTTTTATTACATGCAGACATAAATGACAAAAGGTTCAGAGAACTACAAACTAAATACACCCTTAGTTACACACAAACATACAAGTGAATTAATCCCATGTGTGGTCAACTACTACATGTAGAATTGTTTATCTTAAAAGCCTTTCTCCCATTTCATTGTTCGGTTGAACTATAGGAAACTTATGAGCCTTGTTCCTTGTATAGAACACAATAAAAATCATGAAGCCTAACCCTCGTGGTACTAACAGCCAGTAAATACATCAGTCTCCTGGGACCTGGCTAATGTCTCCAGTTTACCTTGGGATTCCTGCCGAGATGCTTGTGAATCCAACAAGGTATCTATGACGATGGGAACAACCCAGGAAAGACAGACCTATAACCGCCCATCCAACTCAACCAAACAAGCAACTGCCACTTACCCGTCATTCCCATTTGTAACAGAAAGGGGTGAACATCAAACATTTGTTCGACTGAACATGTTTATAACCCTGACCCACAGGTCTAACAGGGCTCACATGACAGTTGTAAGGTGAGGTAAGGGTTAAACCTGATACTACCGAGTCCATTATCCACCCCCCTCCATTACCTTGCACTTAGTCATACATGTTTACAGCCTCTGTGTTCAAGAGCTCAGAGGGAACATGCCTCACGGTCTTCTAATAAAAGCCAAAGGAAGTCCAGACTTGCTTCAACCTCCCGAGAGTTTTATGTAGCTGTAAAACATGTTTACATGGGTTCACCCTGTTCGAAGGCCTAGGGCAAAAAGGTGAAGAGGTTATCAAGTATTCAATCGGACCAAACTTCAAACAAATGTTTTAGGGGGGTGTAAAATAAAGGGACTTTTGACTCATTGTATTTGCACTTGCCTTTGGAAGAGAAGTATTCTGTTATTTAGAGAAAGAGGTTGAGGTTGTGCTGGCGATGGTGCTGTGGAAAAAATACACTGCGAGGATCAATACATGAAATGAGGTGACCTTGTAAAGTTGAACCAAATAGAATGTTCCGAAGTTACGAGGAGAACAACGGCAATAAAAGATTGACTCTAATAAAACTGCAATAAAAGAAACCTTTCTCTTTTTAGACACTCTATTTTCATATGCTTAACTATTTCCTCAATTAACTCGTTTCTCCCATCTTTCCCTTGGTTTCTCTGTACGCCCAACTTCCTGTGTAAGTTAATTATCTTGTATCTGTGTCTGTTCCTTCCCCCCTTAGGATTCCCTGACCTTTTTTCTCTCTCGCATCATCACCCTCTCTCTTCCTCTCCCTCCTCCATATTTGGCTGCTCTATCGCACTCATTCCTTCTGCTTTCTCCCTCGCCTCCCCTGTGTTCCGTAGCAGGTCTTTGCTGTCAACAAACACCGTCGGCCTCTGAGTTTATTACGAGTCCCTGGTTAAAAAGCCCTTCTGGAAGAAGAGCACTGGGGTCCCTCTGCATGACGGGCCCCACCTGTAGCTGGGCATAACGATTTGTTCACGCCACGTTAGGCTAACACATTGCTTCCAGATAGCTAGGCCAAGACCCGGAGTCTTAATTGGTGGGGAGAGATGGTCGAGGGGAAACGGCACTACAGGGCCACCTTTTATCTCCCTGTCCTTCTCCTCTCATGCACCTCTCCCTTTTCCCACCTGTTTACCCATCCCATCTCACCTCTCCACCTTTTGCACGTTGCTGCCTTTCGTCCTTCCTCCTCTAGGTTTTCTCTTCCTTGGAATCAGAGATCTTTATTGACGATAAATCGCACGCATGCTTGTAATATTTACTCGAATCCCCCATCGCCTATCCTTCTGTCTCCTCTTTTAAAACCATTTAGAAAACGGCCACAGGACAACAAGTACAGGGCTTGCCGGGCGGCCCAATGCGTTTATTTGTTTATACTCGAGCAGATTACGAGTCAATGGAAGGTCACAATGGTGGTCAGATTAGGGATTAGAGATGAGATTTGTGTGTGGTTTCAAGCCGAGTGCCAGGTTACAGGTTACAGAGCCAGCGGGGAGATGTTTGATGTTCACACAAGAGACTACAGTCGGACATCACCCCATCAGTGAGTTATCTGGTGTCCGACCTAATCTAGTGGCAATCCATTTTACGTATATTAACCTATATATTAGTTAAGCACTTAGACATTAGATCACTATAACTATGCGATGTCGCGGTATCTGTGGTGATATACTGTACAGTACATGCTATTAAGGAACAATGTAGCCCTGCTATACTGGTGAAAACAAGCTAATGCTGTTCAGGTGATTGTGTTGACAATTTCACGTGTGCTTGACATCCGTTTTGAGTCTGATTTGCTCTGTTGCCACGGGGATACGCCTTTGCCGGGAGACACATTGATACGGTCCATTCCCATAGTGCACTTGACAGCCTGATTAGCAGAAGGTGAAGTCAGACGTGCATGCAAGGTAATTTCTTCCTCTCTCTCTCTCTCTCTCTCTCTCTCTCTCTCTCTCTCTCTCTCTCTCTCTCTCTCTCTCTCTCTCTCTCTCTCTCTCTCTCTCTCTCCTCCCCCCCCTCCCTCCCTCCCTCCCTCCCTCCCTTCCCCTTTCTCTGTCTCCCTCTCTCTCCCTCCCTCTCTCTCTCTTTCTCCCTCTATCCCTCTCTCTCTTCCTCTCTCTCTCCCTCTCTCTCTCTTCTTAATGGAGCGGACTGGAATCTTGCCCTCACCTGTTCTCCACAGTCTTGTCTTCCCTAGTGGTATTTGACATGCTAGACCTGACACATGCCGTTAAGTAAGTTAGGGCTCCGGGCTTTTGGGCCCTCATCCACTCAAGTACTAAGAATGCAGTAATGATTTGTTTTACTGGGTCTAGATTTAGCTGGTATCCACTGAAAACAATGACACAGCAACCAGGACCATGGACGTCTATGCGTGGGAGACAAGAGTCTTCACAGGCAGAGGCGAAGACGTGATTCTGAGGGTCAGTGGGAATAGAAAGCGCTGGCTGCAGATCAACGGCTGACTGACTGTTCTGATCTGGTCTAGAGGCTTAATGAGGCTTACTCCAACAGATGTTTTGGTTTCTCATACAAGAAGGGTGGATCATGACCGCGAAACACACACGGACAAACAGATGCCCACGCCGCACTGTTGACAGGGACACACGTGCACACAGGCTACAGCTAAATATGCTGTTCACGGGGGGACACGCATGCACGCAGGCTACAGCTAAATATGCTGTTCACGGGGGGGGACACATGCACACAGGCTAAAGCTAGACATACTGCCCATACACGCTCTCTCTCATACGCATGCTCTTAGCACATAGCCCACATTTTCTCACACACATCGAAACACATTAAAAACCCCTTTTAAATCCGCAAACATGCAAGCCAAGAGCACTGCCTCATCTCCCGTCTATTTTGTTCCTCCTTTCTCTTCCTCCATCTCTTGGGTCTCTCATCCCTCTCTCCTTATGAACACTGGTGTCGTCTGGGGGTGATGAATGACTTTTCCTCCATACAGTGTCTGGTCCGGACGCTCCTAAATTACCCCAAGATGTGGCGGAGCAGAAAGAAGGACTTATAAATAGCAGAAGACAGTCTTCTTTTTTTTGTGGGGGGGGGGGGGGGTGTAAGTGTTGTGACCCCCCTACAGTCCTTTTAACACTCCATCCCCACACCTCCTTCCTTCTTTCTCACTCTTTCGTCCAAATTTAAGGATGAAGAGAGGTTGGGTTTTAGGTTGGGTTATTGATGATAATTCCACAAGCCCCCCCCCCCCCCCCCCCCTTCAATCTCCCATCCCCATGGGCCTACTATTGCAACTTGCATGACTAATGTTGTCTTCCTGTCAGAATGGGGTCAGGAAAGTAATGGCAAAGATGCATCGTGCAGTTAATGCTGTCTTCAAATGGTCCATGAATAAAAAAGGCTGTACTTCACCGACAGGCGTTTTATCGAGAATAGATTATGGTATGTATTGCCTTCTCGGGCAGATCTTTTTGGCCTTAAAGCTAGCGATATGTTGTGTAACAGGAGGTAGGATAAAAAAAGTGGATTTCTCTCTAATGGAATCCAGAGTAAATGAAAGTAAATCCCTTTCAGCTCAGATAGATTGACGATCGAAAAACGGAAAACCCTGATTGTATCCAAGTGTCCGAGTGTCAAGTGTATACTACTTCTTGCAGAAATCCCTCACACCAAAAACACCATTTCCGTGAACTTACAAAATCAAATCAATCTCTCACAAAAGCTGTGTATACTTTAAATGTGTATGCATCAGTGCTGGACAGCGGAGTCCTTCTCCCTGGCGGCTTGACAAATTGATTGTTATTCTTGCTGTTAAAGTGATGGAGCGGCCTTAGCTTTGCCAGGGACCATTTGACCCCCTCACTTTGTCCACCAGCAACTCAACGTCATCAAAGTTCCTTTCAGCCCAGAGAGCGGCAGTTAACCTACGACCTTTCACCCACCATGCCCCTCCGTAAGTGGGCGCCTTAACTTTCGGAGACTGACAGTTTTCTGAAAAGGAAGTGCTCGAGAGGGATTGTATGGAGATGGTTGGACGGCGAGGGCCTTCGGGGGAGGAGGTGGGGTTTGGGGTCCGGAAGGGCTCGGGGGATTGGTTGAGAGAAAGGGAGGGCCGTCTTTGTGAAAGCCTTAATTGCACCCCCCCCCCCCCCCCAAAGCACACTCCTCAGTCCTTTCTCAACCCCACGAAGCTTAAATATTTGCCAGCAATCCAGTTGCTGTAGCCTCGTGTTTGTCCACTGCCCATTTGCGGGTAATTAGAGCTCTTGCTCTCTAAAAAGCCTATCGACTTCCCTCGACACTCTCGGAGTTTTGTCGTCCCTCATTAAGCACACGGCGGGACACATTGATGGGGTCACGTTCAGCTTTTAGCTGGTCTTTTGTCAATCTCTCCGGTTGATTCTCTCATGAAACGGTTCGTTGTCCGTTTCCGTCTCCTTGAAATGTAGAATGGCGAGGCACCGTGGACCGCTCCCATGGCGTACACATGGGTCCGTCCGTTCGTCCGTTCGCCTAAACGATTGGCGTGCGAGCAGTGAGTGAGAAGAACAAAGTTGAAAACATACCGTCGCAATTTTCCAAACAGAGGCAGTGGCTGAAATCAAAGCTGCGCTCCAGACATAATTAAAACTCACATGTTCCCATTGGCTGGGAAATGGACTGACTGTTAAGTTGCTGACGCTCACTCAAAGACATTTCAATGCATCTCCACCCCATTGAACAGGCCCAACCAAATCAATACCACTCATTTGAAGCCATCTCGGGTAAATACATCAACAAGTGCCAGGGAATGGTTTCACTGATACGAGGGAAAGACCGCTTCTGTGTTTTATTAGCCCGTTCACCAAAACAGAGCCACACTTAGAGAGCAGCAACATGGCTCTCCAGGGGTTGCGATACAAATTTATGCGGTCTGTTATCCTGACGGGCATCTAAAGAAACTCATGGATTTTTGGAAGCAACTGGGCTCTTTATTGTCTTTTCACTTTGAGGCATTTGGGGTTAATAACAACTTTCAGAAGACAGATGGGATGTATTGAACATGTGTCTTGAATTTCTGTTGCATTCATTGGCAGTATTTGCTGGATTCTGCCCATTGTAAATCCTCTTTTTATTTGTGAACAGTTAGAATATTGATGAATTACAAGTCATTTCCAACAATATTTCTGCGTTCTCACATGAGCCTGACGTCCCTCACAAACACAAATCTTGGGCAGATTTACAGACTTACTTCAACTTCAAAGCTCCACTACAAACGTTTGAAGCTTGTGTTTGAGGAAAACTCATAACAATGCAGTTGGAAAGAGAAGCAGATGAACAGACCTGAACATGTTTGTAAATTCGTACCGGTTTACAGTAATAGGAGAATACGTCTGTGCGTGTGTACGTGCAAATGCACATACATGTTTTTCACAGACACAGTAATGTGGAAGGATGCGTGTGTGTTTGTAATTGTGGGAGAGATAGAGAGAGAGAAAGAAAGAGATTTCGAGTGAGGCTGCAGCCCATCAGTTCTCAAGGCAGATTAAAATAAGACTGCATCACAGGTCATCTCTTGAGCTGCAAGTTTAGGGGTCAACCATGGGTGACTGATGTTGCATCTCTCCTTACCCTACTCACACAAACACACACAGACAGACATATGCACACATACCAAAACACACATACACATCCACATGCACACAAACTTCACAAAGCTAGCAAAGTAACATTCAAAAAGTAAATACAACTTTTTCAATCCTGTCTCCATTCTTGTCCATGGGCCCTATTGCAAAATGCAAAAATAAGGAATAAATAATGAATATTTCATGGACAAAGTTTATTCGCGGATGAGCTTAAATTGGCCGCCAAGAAAGGTACAACTCTCCTTGAGCTTTTAATATTTGTTATCATGTCCTTGAGTATATAAATCCTCTTAACAACTTGACTAGGATTATTGGCTGGAACCTGCTTTTACGTTCAGCATTACCTTCATCCACAATGGATTGTCTCTCTCACCAAAGAGTGATCAGTTCTGAGTTCTGTCTCCTGTATGCTGGCTGCATACACCATCACAGGGTTTATGAATTTCTATGACAGCATACTTCAAATCTCTTTCTTTCTTTTTTTCTTTGGGGGGGGGGGGGGGGGGGGGGGGAGAGCGAGTCACCACCCAGCACATAAAGTATTTAATTTGATTGAGAGCAGGGCATTATTCCCCTGCACACTGTTACTTTTTCAATCGTATTTTACACTGCTGTTGAACTTTACTTGGTTTCTCAAACATGCATGGTTTCGAAATTAGACTATTGAATTATGTCTCCTTTAACTGACTTACAAGTAGCAGTTCAGAGTTCATTGAAAGTTCTCTTGTTTCAATTCCAGATATTGACGTAAAAAGTAAGACACGTTTTTGTACTTTATATGAGTGTATCAAATTACATTTTGAGTTGACTTAACTGTCACTGCTACAGGGTAGAATGGTGTATAACAGCATCCAGTATACACAGTCGCAGCCACCAAAAATGGCATGACCTGCTCCCATATCAGCCGCTTCGAGAGCAGAAACTAAAAGAAGAGGCATGCTTGTCCCAACGGAGCACAATGCTAAAACGCCACCGCCAGCCCATTTAGAGAGAGCCTCTCACTGGAGAGTCATCGAGGTCTCACCGCCCTAATGGTGTTCCCTGCGCTAGCCTCTTAATCCGACCACAGGCATCCGCAACTCAGGTACTTACTCCGCTGTGTCTCCCAGATGGAGACCAGAGTGACAGGGACAGTGTCTCCAAGTCAATTACAGGGCCCCTGGTCTCCCCAGAGAGCCGACAGCCAAGTCTCGGACAACATGACTGCTCCCCCATTTATTCATAAAAAAGCAATTTGTGGGGTGTAAGAGGCTTTTGCTGGGGGTTGAAGAGAGTGCATCTCTTCGGAGAGAGGGGGGGATCATGGATTCCCCAAAGACGATAGCGTTAGCCCAGATGAATAAATGATGAAATGTGCTAGTGCCTGGGATTTAATGTGAAAGTTGAGTGCCGAACAGTCAAGTTGAATGGCGTGGAATGCCATATGGGTTACGCATAGCACCTTCCTGGCTGCATGTAGATGTATTTGCAATGAGGTAGTGAGGAATAGTACAGTGTGCATCAACGGCTGTCAAGTCGTCAAAAAAGACTGCCTCTCAAGACGCCAGGTGAACTAGGAGCTTTATGAAGTTCTTAGAAGACGGTTTTGCACTTTTAATGGTTTTGTTTTTGTTGTTGTTTTATATGAATGATTCACTGTTCGCTGCAGGGTTCTAGTGATTCTCTACACTCACGAGTCCCGCATCTAGACACTGGTTACAGTCTCAACAGAGTTTCCAAAACTCCTATTGATAATCAATAGGGAGCCTATTGATTATGTTGGTTGTTGTGTCTGTGGAAGACAACAATCCAGCTTCAGTGATTACTCTGGGATCCCAAACTCTGCAGCAAAAGGGGCTTGGGCCTATGTCCAAGGTGCCCTCAATATTATCAGATCATGCATCAGAAAGAAACTTGCATTTGGTGCTTTTTAAGTCACAAAAAGAGATTTGTTTTTCCCATAAAAAGCATACAAATGGTCAAGACCTCATATGCCAGTAATGTGGACCTTTTAATATAAAGACAATTTCAGGTACAGTATCATTTCCTGTCCATGACGTTGGTTGTTTGCTTTAATATTATAAGTGCACTGTTTGTGAAGATGCTATGCTTTATCAACTAAAGCAATTATGGTGTAAAATTATCTCTTCACGTGTGGGCAATTTTTCCTTCTTTGCCTGCACATAGTCATTAATTCCCAGTATTTTGAAACTTGTTTAGTCCATAATAGGCTGTGATATATTGTGATATGTACAGTCCAATTCAATTATAGAAGGAGACCATGATGGAGAGACACCAATTACTTTGAGGCTACCATGACAACATATTAGATTACTCGATTACTAGATTGAATGTTCTGAGAAAAATAAGACTAGTTTATCACCTATGCCAGAACATTCTGGAACTCAACCAGTTGTGTCTCAAAGATAGAACCTCATATTGTATTTAAAATAAGTTTAATCATTAGCGTATCCTAAGACCAGATGTGATCAGACCTACTATATTTGTGGAATCTTTCTCAGTGTCGTTATTTATTTAAATGAAGTGGTGGGATTGTTCGTGAAATCGCTTTAATTATGCTCACGTCAAATGCTTATAAGCCATGTCTGTTTTTGTTTGGCTATGGTTTCTTATTTTTTAAGTGTTTATTCGCTGGGGTGCTTCCCTGCCAAGCTTCCTAACTGCCAAGTAAATGTTTATTTTCTCAGGTGCCAGGGAAGCATAAACACAAAGGTTCGAGATGACGGCCATTACAGTGCCAAGTTTGGGAGTTCTGATGGGGCACCAAACCTGTGTTGTTGAGCAACTGAGCGAGAGGTTTTCTTTCATCCATCAAGGATTCACCTTGTTTCATGTCAACAAGGTCCTCAAAGCTCCAAAGGGGGGTGAGAATATGGACGGAAATTGCTATGACAAGTTGCTGAAAGTTATTCGCTGAAAAAAGGAAAAAGAAAAAAGGAAAAAAACATTCTCAGATTGCAAAAACAAACGTGATTCCTTCAAGAAACATGTCTGTGCATGGTCTACTCGTAGCAGTCCAAACTCATGATCCACATCAGGGTATCATCTGTTGTTTGTGCTTGGGACCGCACCAATAAACAGCTATTATGATCCCGTGCTAGCAACAAAAGAATGCCATCGTTTTCTTGCCAGGTAGCTTCCCGTTCCAGAAGGAGGATCCTTGCTCACCGGGGCTCTTGAATTTCTCACCGTATGGTGAACCTGTGTTGGACAGGAAGGGAGGACGCAGGTGTTGTCTGCTCATCTCTCAGCACGGGGCCACTCAGTCAGACCCGACCAAGCCAAGACAGAGACTCTGCCAGTCATTCATCTAACCCTCAACCGACCATTACCTCTCTCTCTCTCTCTCTCTCTGTCTCTCTCTCTGTCTCTCTCTCTGTCTCTCTCTCTGTCTCTCTCTCTGTCTCTCTCTCTGTCTCTCTCTCGCCCCCTCCCTCTCTCGCCCCCTCCCTCTCTCGCCCCCTCCCTCTCTCGCCCCCTCCCTCTCTCGCCCCCTCCCTCTCTCGCCCCCCTCCCTCTCTCGCCCCCTCCCTCTCTCGCCCCCTCCCTCTCTCTCTCTCTCTCTCTCTCTCTCTCTCTCTCTCTCTCTCTCTCTCTCTCTCTCTCTCTCTCTCTCTCTCTCTCTCTCTCTCTCTCTCTCTCTCTCTCTCTCTCTCTCTCTCTCTCTCTCTCTCTCTCTCTCTCTCTCTCTCTCTCTCTCTCTCGCACTCTTTTCCCACTGTCACACCGTAAACACCTGGGCTTCCAACTTAATCAGTCACCTGGGCGGTGGCTTGGGAAAGGCAGGGTGGGGGTTGCGGGGGTTAGAAAAAGGGGGGATGGGGGGGGGTGCTAGGTGTGTGTCAGGGACAGGTGGTCAAGGTCAGCCTCACTGTCACCTTGGCAGATCCTTTTGGTGGTGTTCTTGACAGGTTTATATGCATATGCCCACCTGCACTAGAGCACCGACAAACACACACACACACACAGACACCCACACACATACTTAGTCCCCCGCATACACACATACTGACACCCACACACCAGTGTTCCAGGAGAAAAAGACGGATAAGCGCACAGTAAACACAACAAAACACACACACGTACTCGAACAACACGCACACAGTCACTCACACACACATACATACACACACACATACACACAAAGAGCAGACAGCTTCAGGCTATTAACACTCTCTAGGGGGAAAGTCCAGGATATGCTAATGCTGGCCAGTTCATCAATTTACGGCTGGGCACTACAAGCTCCTATCCACTAGAGCATACATATTTCTCAAGGTTGGTAAAACGTAAGATAAGACACTGAAAAAATCTCAATTTCGTAAAGAAAAAAACTATCAGTCATGTATAGTCCCGTTTATTAGTATGGAAAAGAGTCTACAGTGTTTACTATGAAAATTGTCTGTTATAAACAAAGAAACGCAAATTAGTTGTTGTTTTAGTGTTGTTTATTGATGCACAGCGGTTAATTTAAGAGGGTTTGCCAGTGCCTTAGAGTGTCCATAATCCATGAAATTACACAGATGAACATATTAATGATTTTGAGCTCTGCATTGCCAAAAGTGTGTTTGATGTTAGGCTGTTTTAATTGAGAAGAAATGTACAAACACACTTAAATTAAGTTTGGGGCATGATGGATGTTTTGCACAAAAGCAGATGAAACGCATGAATCACAACCCTGATACAGAGTCAGGACTACACTGCAGACTGGGGCGGGCCACCGGTCCAAAGACAGAACAAGGAGGTAGAGTTGGGGGGTCCGATGGAGGAGATACACGGAGGGGTGAGAGAGGATGAGACAGGAAGGAGAAGAGAAACCAGGGACGAGCGGGGGAGGGGCGGGAGGGGGGGGGCTGGTAGGAGTCGGTGTGAAGAAACCTCACGAATTTGCAATTTTCTTTTTTTACCTTCGGACGCGCGTCTTTCGCCGCAAAACAAATGAAGAAATTGCATGAATATGAATCGAGCTGTCATGCGCTGTGAACAGTTCTTTTCATTTTCGACGCAAAGGAACGCGTTTCACAATGCTCACTTGACCGAGCCCAGCGGATATTCCGGAAGCAACGTCTGAAGCTTGGTGAAATGCTTTGGAGAGGGTAATGGTGGTGATGGAAGCGCGGGGTTGCGGATGGGGGTTGCGGATGGGCATGGTGGGGAGGGGGTGTAGCCAGTTGTTTTATGTCTTAACATTCAAATAAGGATGAATACAAGTGGAATTGGAACACACATACACAGGCTAACACACAGTACTGTATAAACTGTAGGCCACTGAACAGATATCCATTTCATTGTATGCAAATGAGCCATTAAGAAGTGAATTTAATCTACATTTTCTTCCTGCAGACTAAACCACATTATCTGTGCCTGCTATCAAATTACTTTGAGTATATTAACTCTATCCCCCACAAGCCCTGAGCAACACGATGTAGAAAGCTGACTTTTTATAGAACAAGTCAATATTTGAACTTGGTTTATTCGAATCTTAATTCCTGTTGATGTATATGTAAATCCTGTCACTTTCCCTGGCAATGTAATATGCCATTTGTTTTCATCCACCTGTTTCGGTGATAGAGGATTTCTACTAAGGCTCTGTAATGACACTGATAAGTACAGCGTGAGTAGGAAAGAATGAAAGAGAAAGATAGCAGAAAGAAAGACTGAGGGAGTTAGTGGAGCGCAGTGCCTTGTTCTAAGGCATGAAGAAAAATAATAATAATGAGGCAAAGCAGATGCATAATTCACCGGTGTGTGTAGTTAGGGAATTAAGTGACAGTTAAGGCACAACTGCGGCCCTTTATTTTTCTTTTATCTGATGTGCAAAGGACTCAGTGCTTCTTTTAATGACATTAATGCCAGTTGGCTAGTCTCACCTTTAGCCTCTACTGTATCTCCACATCCTCTGCTTGCATGTGGGCAGACAGCCAGGACCATCATGGGTATTGATTCATGATCACCATACCCTACATGGAGTACAGTAGATTGTTCACTAAGATTCCGTACTGATATTGGAGACTGAAGCAGATGTCTGGAGGAGCTCCGAGTGCTCTCTTGCCAGGAGTCACTGTTTACAGTTCAACCCTAGCCTTTGGGCCAATAGGAATAACCGCTGTCACAACGAGTCGGCTTTTCATTGGGTTTCTCAACCGCCGAAGTGCTTGTGGTCCCAAAAGACTTTGACAGCTTCTCTGCCTCGTGCGGTTGAACCGTTGGTGTTTACGGCATCGATATATATATATATACATTTATGCACCACTCCGCTCGAGTGAGTCTGTTCACCTTCAGTGGCCAAAAATCGAAAGTGGGATGGAAAATGCTGAAAAGAACCTTCCTCGCGGTCTCATCTGGTCAGGGCCACAGTAGACACATGGAGGATACCTGTGATACCCTCCTGAGGCGACGGTGGTGGTAAGGAATGGGTTGTGATGTGTGTGTGTGTGGTGGGGGTGGGGGGGGGGATAACAGGAGATGTTGGCAAGGTAACACACTGGCCCTTAACCCTGAGGGGAAACGCCAGATGTGCCCAATTCATCACAGAGACGGGCGAGAGAGGCAGCAGACATGGAGTGGAGAGAGAGACAGAGAGAGAGGGAAGCGGGGGGGAGGGAGAAAGAGTGTGAAGTGAAGAGAGACAGGTGGGATGAAAGTAGAGTGGAAAGTTCAGAGAGGGAGTTTTGGGGCCGAGGAGCTCAGACAGACACATACAGAAACACAAAGAGAAAATTGGTGCTCATTGGATAACTGACTGCAGGCATGAGTCAGCAAAAAAAACTCCACGCCAGTGTTACAGGCGCGGTCCATTATCAGTGGGCACATGCTTAGACAGGTTGCCAAAATTAAATCCCAGGAGCACTCACCCATGACACGCAACGACTACAAGAATGAACACCTGCAATGCTCAGAGCTACGTGAAGCTAGGATTATGAAAATACTTTAGATGTCATGTGAATATTCAGAGAGCTGTCGTTCTCTATTTGGCGTGACTAGTGATGTGCTCGGCGGCGGCGCACGCTAGCGCACCGTCCGTTGGTCGCTCGTGAGACCCCACGGCTCCATTGTTTGGTGTAGCTTAACCCTTGTGTTATCTTCGGGTCATTCTGACCCATCAGTCATTGTGACCCACCGTCGTATTGCGACAAATTTACCTCATACAAAAACAAAGTGAAGCATTTTCTTTTAACCCTTGTGTTATCTTCGGGTCATTCTGACCCATCAGTCATTGTGACCCACCGTCGTATTGCGACAGATTTACCGCATACAAAGACAAAGTGAAGCCTTTTCTTTTAACCGTTGGGCTGTCTCAGACCCCCCACATTGCGAAGGTTAAAAGAAAATTATTTTAATTTGTTTTTGTATTGGGTAAAATTGGGTAAACACAACGATGGTTCGTTATGAACCTTTGGGTCATGTGACCCGAAGGCAGCACGAGGGTTAACTGTCGGGCTGTCTCAGACCCCCCACATTGGAATGGTTAAAAGAAAATTATTTTTATTTGTTTTTGTATTGGGTAAAATTGGGTAAACACAACAATGGTTCGTTATGAACCTTTGGGTCATGTGACCCGAAGGCAGCACGAGGGTTAACATGGCAGCGAACTCCTGTGTTTATTTATTGAAAGGAATTTGCCGTGAACCCCTCGTCCAAACAATGTCAAACACGACAGTGCATGTCCTTGGATCCTGAACGACACGCCAGGTGATTTTTGGACTTCAAACAGGGCCCGGTTCTGGAGATAATTGAGCCACAGACAAACATGCATGTATTCCATCCTTAAGAGTTAGTTATAACCATGAATCACATCAAGCGACCATGGATCCGGCAAACACGGCTGAATAGGGCTTCTTTACATAGCAGGGTTGTGTTCTGTATGTTGAATTGCACAGAATAAACCTCGCCTTCTGCTTTTTTTTACTTTCAAGAAACTCATTAGCTGGGACACTTTGTTTACGATTCATAAAATGTGTTGGTGGGCTCAACTTCGCACAGAAATACCTGGTCCATGACAGAGTGGAAAAAAGCTTATAATCTCTTGCTTATGCTTAAAGTCTCCAGTGTTACATCTCTAAGAGTGAACAGATTTAGGAATGCATTGAAAGTAAATATTTAAACCAAACTCGATTGGTTTAAGTAGCCAGGGAAATAACATCCCCCTAATTTCCAGATAGAACACCTTAAGGTCGGTAACATATTTGAGATTCATTGCACCTTTGAATCTTTTAACCAGCAGACAGGCCATGCCTTAAGCCTATTTAGGCATGTTAATTATGGAGTATGCAAGCAATTACACCTTTCAAAACAATCTTTTTTTCTCTTCTTTTTTTCACACCTGAGAGAGTCCTCAAGATTCCTCAGCATCAGTAGTGTTTGGCAAAGGCTTTTCAATGCATGTTTGGGTTGGCGCCAGGCCCAGCTATGGAAAGACAATATTGTGTGAATGGGCGGAAAATTCTAGATTTCAACAAAGCTAAAGGGTTGTAACTCAGGTTACGAGTCTTGGAGATTTTACCCTGAATAGGTGTTAGACCTGTTAGGCTTTAGGCATAAATAAAGAGACCATACTCACGCTAATATCAAGGAAAACCAACATATCTAAACACCGACTATTTGAATTAATAATACTAATCAAACATGCAGAGTGCCACTGTATGTACATGTAGTATTCTGCATGGCAATGTAACAAAATCAGCTAAATAAGCACAAGCCACATAATTTAATTTCCTCCATCACCCCTAACCCTCACCGCAACAGCATATTTTATATTCTACATGTCTCTTCACAACAGACCAAACAAACCAGGAAGTACCACATATACTTGTAAGTGCATTTAACACAGCAGTTGTTTAGTTTACACTTTCATAGACTGCAGTCCTTTCCTATGTATGCCTAGAAATGGAGAACAGGTTGTGCTTATGAATTCTGTAAATCCGTTTCATGCTGAGCCTCCAATGTATAAACTATTGTGATCCTATTGAGAATCTTCATCCATTATTTAATTCAAGGCTGGGAGATTCATTTTCCGCTTTATACAAACACCTTTTCATAATCCTTTCATCTTTAAAGCACGGTTTCATCTAATTTTCATCAACCCTTCTTTCTCTCTCTCCCATTCCCTTCTGTTTCCTCCATAAGATGTTGTTGTTAGAAGGACAGCACTTGCTTAAACAGCCTACACTGTTTTGCATTACTGCTCTCGTCAATACTGGTAATTGTCAAAAAGCCGAATGCATTGTGTTCTACAAATTGAAATCAGCCTGCTACTGCAAAACAGTGGAATTTTTTTGGTAGATAATGAAACATTCTTAATCAGTCTCATGTCAGCCCAGATTGCCGATTGATTAACATTCATCTTGTATCAATTTAATTTCAGGTTTAATTTCGTGACATGATTTGTGTTATTGAAGAAAATTAAAACCTTGTATCTGAGTGTTTAGTGACATTTAGTATTTCCAAATGTTCGATTTTATGGTTTACATTGCAAAAATAGATTCTTCCCACATCATATCTTGCCTTTCGGTCTGCTTTGTCACGACGTGAGGTGGGGTTGGACCCAAACGCAGGGGAGTCGGCAGGTATGGCAGAAACAAGGGTTTTATTTCAACAAAAAAAAACGGGAACAGATAGGGTACTCACACGGACAGGTATTGTAAGGACAAGACAAAGCCTGGACACAAAACAGGAACCTAAATACACACCCAAACGACACACAGGTGGACACAATGACGCTAACGAGAACAGGTGAAGACAATGACAGGGAAACACTAGGGCAGGGCAAAAAACTGAAACTGGGGGGGGCACGGCTGTGGCCGTGACATGCTTAAAAAAAGAAAATGTAATGAAATGAAGCATTATACAAAATCAAAAGTTGATTTGATAATTCTTTGAACTTTGCACAAGTCTCTTTGTGTGTAGTCTATATCCCCAGCTAAACCCCATGCTAGTCAGATGGCTTTTAAGGTGCTCCTTCAACAAAGCTCTCTTTCAGACTAGAAGCATGCAAGAACAGCTGAGTCGCAAAAAAATGTCAAAATTCCCAAATAGCTGTCAGTCACCAACACATTATAAGGTTAACAAAGACAGCAACAACATTATACTTGTTGTAAGGTTTACTAAAAATTTCTCCTTGAGAGGTGCACCCTGATACATCAAGAAAATAGGGCTCACAGTAGCACTCTCTTTTGTTATTGGGTATATTCGTACAAGAGAATTACATTATTGCTATTGTTTAGCTATCGCTTTTATTGAAGTATCTAAATGACAGCTACTCTATTTGCCTAACATGTAAACAATTTGAAAATCCACTCTTGAAAAACTCATTTATATTTTATTTTTGCTCTTACTGTGAGATGAATCATCTTCAAAAGGATGTGTGTTTTTGCAAGTGAGAAGAATAAGGCATGGGTATGAGATGCAGATGAGGGGTGAAAGACGAGAATAATGATGGAGAAAATAAACTACAGTACAACACAAACAAACTTTCTGTATCTCTGCCCATAACCTGGTGTCAAGTCAATTCTGAGGTGAATTCTGCTGGCAAGTCAAGTTGACAAATATGTGTATCGTCACTGTAAACATCCAATTGTGTATTTTTCTTGTTTTATATCTAGTGATTAATGTTCATGGTTCGATTTTGTAGAAGAATTAGCCTTCCAGAAAAAGCTATGATCAAATTTTAAAAATAATGTTTATCTCTTTCTGTCAATATTTTCTTGCTTCTGGACTGTCACATCATTTCACCATTAAATATCCCCCATTCATTTTTCCACCCATATATATATATCAGTATGTATATAATGCACTGCACTTATCCTCCTCAATTCTCCTCTCAATCTAGTGTTCGAGGTCAAGTACAGGCCAGCACCTAAACCAACAGTCTCTAAACAAACGCTCCAACGGCATCTGAATGCTACTGTAGATCATATGCCAGGAGAACAGAATAAACACCAGCTTGTGGACACATTCTCTCCAGTCCTGCTACTGGAGTAGGCACGCCAGCGTTAAGCCTGGCACTACCCGGCCTGGCATGCCTTTGGGCAAAGGGATTGGGTTTCCCTGGGCACCCCCTTGTCAGAGGATTAGCTTGCATTCTGATCATCAGGAATACAAGACGTTTCCCCCCTTTTTCTCGGTGGCCAAAGCCGCGGCACGCTCACATTCCTTTGTACTCATTTCACGCCCATGGAAATCGCTCCAAATGTGCGGCAATTGCCTCAAATATATTCCTTGTCCCTGCCTTCCTCCCCACCTTCATCCCCAACCTTGCTCCTCCTCCCCTCTCTGTTTCTTCCGCCTTGCCGCCTTCTCTCTTTCTCTGTCTTTCTCTCTCTCGCGCGCGCGCGCTCTCTCTCTTCATTTCTCCAGCGCTTCGTCTTCTCTTCTCTGGCTGCGTGTGGATGAGCGTGAGCACTGTCTTTTTAGAGGAGGGAAGAGGGATTATGTTAAGCCTTAACTCGGGGAGACCGGCCTTATCTTGCCTGTAGCAGCTATGCGCACCAGAGGAAAAAACTGCCTGGAAGAGCGCACAGCTACAGGCTGCGGAGAGACTGCGGGGGAAAGAGAAAGAAGGCGGAGGAAGGGGTGGTAGAGGTGAGGGGGGGTGGGGGGTGGGGGGATGTACAGAAGAAGGGTCTGGGCAAGGAATCCACAACTGATCAATTTTAGGAGCGGGTAGGCATGTTTGGCTACGACCGTTTTGAGACACTTTTTCTGAGCTACCTTTCCAAGCAGTCCAAAAGAGTCACAGGATTACGGATGCTGAGTCTCTTTCCGTTTTGAGTCGTAGACAAACAGGAGCCCTCGAATGTTTCAGGATCATTTCAGAAGCGAAATACTTAACATTGCTTCTTCAGGAGTTGAAAGATGTGGATATGTGAATCAACCTCCCCCCCTGTCAACCATTGTGACTGACCTGCTTCCAATCTCTCCTTTTGGCATATCTTCAATTACACCCTGTATTATACACAATTACTACGTCCCTAATTAAGGCCCCGTCCCCTCGTCCATTTCCTGAATGAAATCATCCCTTATCCAAGTCTTGAGACAATGGCATGGCTGCAGAGAGGAACAAGGCCCCACTGTAAGCCGGCTGCCGGCCTATTCACCTGGCCTAATTATCCTAGCCTTCTGGGGGATTTGCTCCTGGGAAAGGCCTAGGCTTCAAGGGGCCCACAGCAAACTCAAATTTCCTTGCTGTTTACGATGGGCATCTTAAACCCCCCCCCCCCCCCCCCCGCCCCCCCCCCCCCTAATTTAACAGGCTGATATGAATAGTGGAACTAGCTAGGTCAGTGGTGACTAACTGACATTCAGCGAGGTATAAAGCACATATTTATAGGGGTTTGGACTTGTTAAAAGTAGCAGACTGCCGGCCCAGACATCGGTGTGTATTGCATTGCCCATTTGCTAGTGTTTGTTGCCCGTCCCCATTAGCCTCAAAGTCACCAACGGCTTCTCTGTGAACTCCCCAGAAGATTAGCTTGTGACTTGCAGGGCAAATGAAAATAAGCTCCACAAACCAAACGTCATAAAGATAGGAACAGAGGATTTGGACTTTGAAACTAGCCCGAACTTGGAGGGAGAATGCCTCCACTGTTGAGATTTTTAAGCTCTTGCTTTCAAACATTTAAACAACAAGATACCCTGCGGATTCTTGAACTCCTCAGCTGACTAATGCTAATCTCCATACAGGAGTGTACTGCATTTATGACATTTGATTTGACAAAATGTTCTGCCTTGTGGATGTGTAGTTTCAGAGTAGGAAGTTATTTGTAGAGAATAAACGTTAAAATGAGGGGGAACCCGGAAAGTAATGTAGATCCAAAATGGCTCAAATGATTCTTTCGCAGCTAAACCCTTGTGGGCAGGCAGTCTACTGAAGTAGTATGAGTACTAATGAACAAGAAAGTCTACCCTCTGTCCATAATTATTCCGAAATGGACAGACATACAGTATATCCACGCACATCCTGTTTCGCTGAAATACAGCATCATGTTTGTACACCACTGGTATGACCTCAGTGGCCCCGGGGGGGGTTCGAGAAGAACAGGGTGGGGTACAGCAGAGGGGTTAAGGGGGCACAATGCCTCTTTCTTCACTCCTCCTGATCCTATCACTCCATTCCTGGCCCTGGAGATGAAAGAAGGGGCTGTAATTGGGAGGGGGGGCAAGTGGAAGTAATAAGAAAGTAAAAAAAGAGAGAGAGCGAGTGAGAGAGTGGCGCGGCAGGAAGAGAAATAGAAATGCCTTTGATTCCTTTAAATGAAGCAAAGGAAAACAGCACTTTGGTTAGCCCCCCTTGTGTCAGTCCAATAAAAGTAGGACTTGATTGACAATGGAGCAACACAAGACTCTGGGCTGTAATAACCTGCCATTGTGCTGGGAACGGAACACTTGGTCTGCCTTATTGGCAGGGCCAGGCTTGACTTATAACTGATTTTGTCCTTCAGGGGAGGCAGGGGACTTGTCCATCATTGGAACAGCTGCTTTACTATGAAGAACACATTCCCGGTATTGAGGATGTCGGAGTGATCTCAGTGAATGAGGGTAAAACATGTTTTTCCAGAACAGTGGCAAACACATACACACAGATTTTCAAACACACACACACCCACACACACACACAGACTAGTGTACAGTAAAGTACAGACAAACAAAAGCATAATTTGCCATTAAACTAACACTTTTTGTAATGGTCTTAGCAGCCTTGGTGCACTTACAGTAATTCACCAAAATAATGTATTTTGCTCACCAGCAAGGCCAAGCATTAGCGAATGAGCCAAACTCAAACAAGTCAACAAGACTCCTTTTCGTATTGTCCCTGCTCTTACAGTTAAAACAGTTATACCAGTTGTTTCTGAGTCCTTGGAAATGTAACCATGCTTTTTGGAGAAAGGACATTTTCCTTCTCTCCCCTCCGTAAACTGAATGTCTGCAATGCATCATCCCCAGGAATTTCCAAGGAGGATCTTGGAGAGCTTATCTCTCTTCGGGATCTCTGGATTCGTCAGTCCCTTGTTTCCTCGGACTACGCTTCATAAAACCGTGCAATAAAATAGCTTTTAACCCCAGTTCTAAGTGGTACACCTGGCGCTAGCACAGTCATAAATCTTAAATGGAGAGTGTATCAAAGAGGGCAGGAGGAGAGCAGTAACGCATAGGTAGCCGAGACACCACAGAGTGTGAAGTGGGAAGTAAGGGGCATGTGAGAAAGGAGAGGGGGAAGTGAGGAGGGATGGTGGGGTGGGCGGGTGGGCGAAAGGTTGCGCGACAACGTAGCTAGCCTTTTAGGTAGTCACAGAGGGGCAGCGAGTAAGAGGCACAGTAGGGAAACAGTTGCAAAGGAGGCAGGACTTAAGGGTGAATAGAAGGAGGTGGAGGGAGGACCGGGGGTCGAGACAAGTCGAGGGAAATCGGACCAAAAATGGAGAGAGGAGGATCGAAGGGTTGTGTCGAGACAGGGTTATCAGTTGTTCCTCATTACGATCGGTCAGTGTTCTTCAGTCAAAGGTTGCACTTGCATGACAAGGCCACTCATTGGTTTGCCCTCTGATTTGGGCATGACTTTGGATATCAGACCCGACTGGAGTGAATATTGGCTCTCCAAACTGCAATGAAATTGGCTGGTTTCCACCCGGTCACCCCCCGCCTATTCGATTGCTGCAACCCCCTCAGCCGTTTTCATGCTATCGATTGAAACATTAAGATGTAATTACATCTGAATTGAGCATAATATCAAGTGGCAGAGTGACAAAGTTAGGTGGCCTATTTCAAATAAGGAAGATGAAGAAAGAGAGAGACAGAGAGAGCAGGAGAGAGAGAGAGAGAGAGAGAGAGAGAGAGAGAGAGAGAGAGAGAGAGAGAGAGAGAGAGAGAGAGAGAGAGAGAGAGAGAGAGAGAGAGAGAGAGAGAGAGAGAGAGAGAGAACCTTTTCCAAAAATTCAACCAGGTCATCACGACAGGTGTTTTCTCCGAGGCCCCACATGAAATGAACATGGAAATGAATGTTTTAAACGCAGCCGAGAGAGGAGGGGAGAACGTCGGGGAGTGAGACAGAGAGCGGGCATCGGAGCAACAGAGGTAATTATTTGGCGACTCCTTCACCTGTGACAAGGTGCTTAAGAGGGAGGCAAGGGGGGGCGGTGGGGAAGCGGGTGGCGGTGGTGGGGGGGCGGCTGCGGATACCCAGAAAGCAATTGGGCCGAGGCTCTGAGGCAGCCTCTCTCGAGTCCTTCAATGATTCCTTAATCCCTGTTGCAGAACGCCCCCCTCCTTTCTCTCTCTCTCTCTCTCTCTCTTGCTCGCGTTCAGACTACAGAAGTCTCTTCTTTTTCAGTCTCTGCCAGCAAATAAACCTCAGCCCATTTGTTCGAATGTGGTCCTTTTTTCTTAACTACCCTTCCTGCTCCTCTCCTCAGCCCCCCCCCCCACCCCCCAGAGACATCCCCTCAATCTGTGTCCCCCCGCCACAAGCCTGTTCAGCTCACTCAGGGATAGCAATTAAACTGCTATTGTGCAGTGGTTATTACAGATTGTATAAGTCGTGCCATCTTGCGATTAGGTCAGGTGAAGCGTCAACTCTTCTTATTTTACAAGCTGCACTTTCTATTTTGTATGCGCGTGTGTGTGTGTGTATGTGTGTGTGTGTATGCCTGCACACCATATAGATTGTGTGCATGGCAGCGAACGAGGAAGTACCAGGTTCAAGCAATTAGCCTTTTACGCAACAAATGCCATTCAATTTTTAATGGCGGTAGCCGAGCCGAGGTCCTAAATCACATTGGAAGCGTATCTGGTTTTATAACACGCCATAGATCAATATGTCTTCCCTTTCCCTTCCAGGGCTCTCTCGATGGATATTTCCCCTGGAAAGCGCGAGTTACGGAGACTGAGAGTTACAGCCAGCGAGGTGACAGTGGGTGAACTGTTGACCTATGACTCATGGTGTAGGTGACCCCATTCAATTAGGAGCATGCTCAAGTTACCACCCAAGACGTGGGGAGGGGAGGAAGATACGCTTGTACCGTGTGTGAGCCAGAATGAAACATTTAAGTGGCCTGCTAGTGTGCTTCTGGTGTGCTTGACACCCGAGATTTTTTCTTGAGAGCTTTTTTATTTCTCACTTTTCAGTTCATTCTAATTTTTTTCAATCGAGTCACGAGAATATCAGAAGTATTTGAATGAAGCGTGGTATTTTATAGTAGTTCATAGGGAGACATGTTGATACAAATTGTTGTGTTTTGGTTAGGTGAGACCGAAATAACGTTTGAATGTATTGAGTGAGGATGAAGGTCAGGATCCTTTTTTTAACCAACAGTCCACTAGGCCACAACATCATCCGCCCATAGCCAAGTCCTCTGGGTCTGAAATGATGTCATGAGTACATTACCGGACAATTACATTACAGGTCAATCCAGCATTATTTAGTGACCACTTAAAACAATATCCTGCATTGCAAAGCCCACAAGGTTTGTGTGACCCAGACAAAATCAAAACCCAAAATCACAGCCTCACTTTGAATGCATCTGTTGTATTTCATTTCTAAAAAGATAATTTTATTTCATGCGTTTCACTGTAAATCCACTTTTCAGTCCACCCTATCTCGCTCTCAGTCAGCCTCCCCGACTGTTAGGTTTCAAAAACAGTATGGTGGACGTTAAATCACATTTAATACGGTCACTGGCCGTGCCCTGGGGTTGTGTGTCATTCTCATAAGTCACAGAGTGTCACCTCCATAAGCAAAAATATATAGCGTCTGCTTAAGGAATAGACTCCCATGTCTTGAGAGACAGACAGACAGACAGACAGACAAACAGACAGGACAGACAGGGATCGGATGTCCCCAGTGATCTCCGAGACGGTGAAAAGTAGGACGGTGGTAACCTGAGCCTCAACTAGAAAGACAACGACACTGGTTAGGCTGGGGAGAAAATACGAGCGCGTGAAACATCAGAGCCACTGTCCCCGCAAAGAGACGTCGCTTCGGTCCTTTTGGTATTCTTGGAAAAGAGAAACAGATATGGGGGGGTGGAAGGGAGGGGGAGTGGGGCAGACAAACCTTTTTTTGTGTCTTTAAGGATCTTGGGATTCCAGAAAAGGTCATTGCCGTAGGGAGAGGCGAGGGATTGTGAGCGCGTTTGGGGAAATGTGTGTTTGTTTACGTCTGCGCGTGGTATGAATCATTTTCTACATGGATGTGGGTGTTTGTGTGTGGCTATGGCATCTGTTGTTGGGTTGCACATGACACTGTGTCTGTGCCTGCCTTGTTATCCATGTTTTGTTTGTGTTTGGATATCTTTGCGTGTCTAAATACTCGTATGTCAGCCATTGAGGATGACAAAGTGCTTGAAATGCATGAAAGTCTGTTTAAAGAACTTCAAAGTGAAAGTGTGATTATGTATGCATGTGTTTGTAAGACAGTACGGTTTGATGTCTGGACATGTTTCATATTCGGTTTGTCTGGAAAGCACGTGCAAAGACAAATACAGTGTGTGAGTGGTTGTTTTGTGTGTGAAGAAAGCTAAGTTTCAATTGTACATTTGGCTAATGTATTTGTTCGTTCAGCACTTGTGTCAACGTATGTTAGAGTGCCGACGAGGGTTTTCATTTCAGCTTTGTGTTTGTATTTACTTCTGTAGTGTGTGTGTGTGTGTATCTGAGTGCGTACGTGTGTGTGTGCTTGTCTACAGCACGCAAGCGTGTTTGTGCCTCTGTGTCTGCAGAGTGCCGGGTGCTGTCTCTCCAAGGAGATGGACACTTCTTTTACAGCAAGCGAAAAGGCTTCTTAATGAACCTCCTGGATCCCGTAGAAATTTCAAACAGCCTTGAACTTCACAAAGGGCCGTCTGGAAGCTCCCCAGGCTGCCTCCGCTGGTCTGTGTGATGGAGAGAAAAGAGGGGGGGGGGTGAGAGGGGTGCAGAAAAGAAAGAAGGTAGATAGTGTTGAGACATAGCAAGAAGAGAAGGGTGGTTGTAGAAAGGGAGACAAGCTGAAAGAAAGATGCGTCTGGCGAGAAAAGGGAGGAGTTGGTGTCGAAGAGGGAGGGAGGGAGGCTGTCGAGAGCGAAAGGAGGGGATGGGGTGTTCTCTCTTTTCTTTTCCCTCTCTTTTTCCGTCTCTTCGGAGATACAAAGGATTTGCGTTTGGCCTCGAACGAGGGTGTCCTTAACGCCTGGTGTTTGTCTGCACGCCTCTGATGGTGGCAGCTGGTCTGTACTGTTACTCTGTTACCCCTCTCTCTCTCACACACAGACACACACACACACTCCCAGGTGCGTGAATCAAACCTGTCTGCCTCTATTAGTCGCACCACGCTCAGTCCAGTGCCTATAATCTCCGATTGGATATCATAACACTGGCATGGCGAGGAACAACTGCTTTCTCTGCCCGCCCGCCAGTGCCCGCCATTCCATTATATCCACCATATTAGCAGATTAGCATACGAGCTGACCCCCTCGTGGAAGCGAGCCAGGAGAGAGGCGAGCCGCATTGCGTGGCAGGTGTTGTCCCCCCCCAACCCCAGCTTCTGGTGCACAGCTGCAACGTAGCGCCGCCGCTCCACTTTGTTAGCGACACACAGCAGCGAGGCTCGGTCTTCTTTAACGGTTATTAGCAGCGCAGAGAGGATGTTTTGGTGTTTTGCCTGCCACAGATGAAGACCGATAACGGATATGGAGCTCCACAGGCTGTGCGTTTCTGTGAACAGAACCAGACTCAGTGGGCTGCATCCCCTTTTCTTACTCTTTATACTGGTTATTGATGGTTAGGATTGGTGAGGGAAGGTGGTATGCTAGCATTTCTTTTTCATTTGTAAGCCAAAACAATGCTGATAGGTTGCCGTGCTGGAGTTTTTGAAACCGTCTGTTTTTAGATTGGTCGGACGTATGGTCTACAGAGCCAAATGGACCAATGGACTAAGTCGGCACTATGCAAGGCATCACATTGAAATGCATCACAGTGTTGACACAGCAGTACTTGAGGGCGTGGATGAGTGACTTGGGTTTAGCAGAGCTTCACATACTGTAGCTTCATCCTGTCTCTCGATTGTGTTGTTGAACCTCTCAACTGGTTTGTTGCTGTAATTTCATCCCACCACAAATATTGATAATACATGTAGCTAGTATTATACTTCTAATCAGCAATAGCAATATAAATGTCATCACCAACTATGAACTTGTCAGTCACCTTGATACACATCAAGAAGAGAATCTATGACCCAATCATCACGATCACAATTCTGACATGATCCAGTATGTTGATCATAATATCCACATCCAAATAAAAGTGATTAAATTAACCAATGAGGCCCTTTCAGACCTAGCGCCACAATTCACACTCGGATTTCCAACCCTGTATAGACATGGTATTTCCACTGTAAACCACTTGGCCAAGAATATCTGAAACACTTTGTTTCTACAACTGCCTCACTTTCCAATAGATGTGGAACATTTGCATTCAATTGAAGCATACAGCCAACTTTGCTCGTTGGTGCTTAAATGGCTTCTAAAAAGTACTGAAGTAAGGATGTGAATACTTATATCAATGAGAGATTTAAGTTTTTGATTTGTAATTAATGAGCAAAACCTTCCAAAAAAACACGTTTTCACTTTGTCATTATGGGTAATTGAGCGTAGATTTACGGGGGGGAAATGAAAATGTTGATCAATTTACAACTAAATCTACAACACACTGCACATTCTAAAAGTAAAGTGATATGAATACCTCCTAAAGCCACTGTATGTAAAAGGCTTAGTATTAGGGGGTCATAATTGTTTACCCCGGGATCTGGATTTGGTTAAACCTGACAAAAGGCTTGCATGCAATGCACAAGAATTCCTTTTCTAGCTGATAATGGGCTGCCAATCTAATATTAGTGCATGTACATGCGGCCCGGCGATGACACTTGTGAAAATCCTAGTGCCAGAGAGAGCATGAATGAGTACCCCAGCTGATAATATACGGTGTCCCATTGACTAAGCTCTGTCAAGGCCCTCAGTCTCTTCTCCTCAGATATCCGTCTCATCTTCCTCGTCTGCCTACGGTGAGTTATGGAATGCCTGCCGACATCAGACATGCAGACACAGACTAAGTGGGTGTACAAGCTATCGGTGTCTCGTCAAGTGCCGATGGATGCCTCCAATCCGCTTCTTTGTGAGCGCGGTTTGTCCGACGGGTGCGAGAGACACAGCGTACGTGCCAGAGCCTTCGTATTCCACGAAGGCCCGCTCCGACGAACACAATGCTATCTCAAGTACATCAGGAAAACATGGAAGGAGTGTGGAAACTTGGGTGGAAGTTAGCTGGAAAAACACAACAGGCAGCGCACTCCAGACCAGATGATAACCCAACCAAGTGGAGAGTGTTTTGGCCGTCCGTTCACATTCCTGTGACTCCAGTCTCCAGTCTGTGACTCCATCTCAGTCTTGTCACTGACATTTTGAAAAAACATTCATGGACCAGACCTCTGCTTGGCAGTGCATTGTGGTACGGGTCACCAGCATGCATTCTTGGGACTTGATTCACAAGCATGCGACAGTTCTTTCATCATCACTCAAAGATACTGTTTTCCCAAAGGAATAAATAGACATGGATGTGTTGCTTGCTCTCAGCAAGCATGGTTTATATAAATCTGTAACTTTAACTAATTAAGTAGTTTCATATTAATTAGTTGACAATCTATTTTAATTCCCTCCCGTAACACCAAAACAATGTGTTGAGATTCCCCATGTGAAACACTGATTGAGAAAATAGTATAATGAACGACAGCAATTTACTATGTGAGTGTATGGGAGAACTCCATATAACGCTGTTTTAAACGACTTCTCTTCCGCATTAATATTCATTGCGTTTTCATAAAGGAGCTTAATTAACAAGCTTTCTTCCCGTTAACTAAGGCTGCTTCATAACCACACAGCCATGTTGTGTGTTGTGTGTGTGTGTGTGTGTGCGCACACACACACACACACACACACTGCAAACCTCATATCCACAGGGTGCTATGATATTTATAAGAATAACTAAACTGTGTATTAGATGAAATCCCCAGATGTGATATTTCTGCTATTACCAAAGCCAAATGGTTGGGATATAAAATAAAACCATTTCCAGTCAGAAGTAGTCCGGTCACATTGGTAACAACAAGCACAGGATGAATGCACACAGCTATTCAGACAGTATATAACATTTCCCTGGAAGAGCAACATGTGATTCTCATGTGTCAAATAGAAGCCGCAGTCACTGCTTTAGGCATGGAGTACCACTCCTCCCTCTGTGGGCCCGGTATTTTTAACCATTTGTCCTGAGGTGGTAGACATGTTTTTTATGTTTCCACATGTTCTCTATCCTTAGCTTCATGCTATCCCTTCTTCTTTGTGTTTTTTTTTTACTCAACCCCACTGCCCTTTTCTTACCCTCAACATCTTCCCTCCTCCTTTTCTTTCTTTCGCCAGGCTTCTTTATTCCTCTTTTATCCTTCTATCTTTCCTTCAGAACCCTGTTCTGTCCTCAAGTCCCCTCTTTTCTCCAGCTCTGACGACACCTTGTGGGATATCTATTACGCGCCGGGTCCACAGATTCCAGTTTAATTCATTTTTTCACGAAACTGTGTGAAATCTCCCGCTCAATTTTCCCTGCCTGACCTTTCACATTCAGTAGGTTTGTCGCCACTGTCTCAATGACACTGCAGCGAGGACCCATCCAGCCAGTTTCAGGGATCATAGAGTTTGACGGACACAAAGAAACTGGTTGAGAGCTCAAAAGGCCACCAGCGACAGATTATAAATAAAGTGTAGTGAACTTGTTTTGCACTGACGTACAAAACAGGACTTGCAACAGTCGTGCTGCATGACTTCAGCAAACAAACTCCAAGAAACAATTCAGAACGTCCATCCAACTCGTACACCAAACCCCATAAGCTTTTTTTTTGCATCTACAGTGAGAGCAGTGAAGCAACATGGGAACCCTGGCATTGTTGCCGGGCAGGATCCCAGCCTGGTCCTCCAAAGCATGCTGTTCATGAAAGACATCGGCTTCCTTTAAAGATACCCGCTTGGAACTGACGGGTCCTGACACTGGCTGGCGACTGACCACTAGTTTCAGTTGCTGTCTATCCCCCCAGAGATCACACCCAGGGAAGGGGGCCTCGACTTGAGCCAAAATGGCTGACGTCTGAATGGACCCAGATGCCTGAATAGAAGAGCCGTGGCATTGCTAAACTGGGCTTGCTCCATTCTCCAACTGGGAAACTGCAGGAGGGGATCAACAGGGGCAGCCAAGATCCCAGGTGATGGCGGGCTAGGACAATGTCCCAGTGGTGAATTCATAAAAGGCGACGGTTGTTTTGTTGTTGCTGCCTACCCCAGGACATGAATGTAATTAGAGCCCAGTTGAAAGGTCAGAGCTCCATTTTTGAGTGGTATTGAAAGCTGTTGGATGCTAATGTACCGTAAAAAAAAACATTGACTCTTCCTCCTCCCTCTCTTCCATCCACAAATGGAAAAATCTCCACAAATAATACCAAGTGTTAAGCGAGGTACTGTATGTTTAATTCCTAGTCAAACTTTGACGCAGCAATGCATGAAAACATAAAAAAATGTATTTGTGTTCCACAGACATAGAATGTCAAATCCTTCCTATTCAGAGCAACTACCAGGGCAGTGCAGAATGTGTAGTCTGATGTACCGTCTAGCAGCTGACCTTTACTGTTGTTTGTGTAAAGCCTTTATTATGATGTTATGAAGCAATGTAAATAATTCACATGTTCTATGAGTGATGCTCCCTTGCAGAAGCACAATCTGGGAATTGATCTAGATGTGTCAGATGAGCCTCTGTCCGTCGCAGGCATCACGGACCAGATCTGCTCACTGAATCTCCGTCCAGCCCGTCGAGAGATCTGGAGGAATTGAACGTGCTTTGTTCGAGGTGGCGCTGTCCCGGCGTGTCTTTTCACTGATCCTGTCGGCTATCCCGCACTAGGGTAAGTGCAGGTCCCTGGATTCCAATGATTCATGTCCTCTGACTCGAGGTTTAATGTAGATACAGAGGAGTGGAGACGCTACCATACAGCTTTTCATTGCCGGTACTGTTTTGATACTGTGGTGAACAGCGTGACCCCTATAACCAGTGGTGAATTCTCTTAAGCCTCATTGAATGGCTGCTGGCTCCTGGAGATGTATTTGGTTTTAACCCGCCTCTTTTTCCCAGAGGCTATATTGAATTATGTCTCTGGAAGGTCCCTAAGCCAGCCATATTTCCTCCTCTCTACAGCAGCCCTGGATTCAGTATCAAATTCTCCGCATGATGGCATTTTGCGCATCCCCCTGGCTCCTCAGATCTTTATCCCTGCATCCAGTTTGCCTGGGTTGTGGACAATGCCGTATTGTGTGGGGGTCAAGTTTTAAAAGATTCTTCTCCACAAAGAACATGCCGAGATCTGCAGGAACCGGCTACACTTAATCAATCAAGTGTTTAAAACTGTCAGGGGTTAAATTGCCTCACTGTAGCATCCCTGGCTGAAATGTGCATCACATTACATTTAAGTACAAAGAGATACATTTCTCTTTAAACCCACTTTGACTATTCAGCAACTATTCGTCCGCCATCACAATGGGTTTAATTACAGAAATGACCAATTAGCTAAAAAAAAAATTTGATTTCACATCATGCAACTGAGCAATCGAATTTGGAGGCACCCAGTCGATTTGATGGAATGTAGAGGGCTGACAATCCGGGGCAGAGACACCGGCGTCTATGGAGTCCAATGTCCCGCATGCTCCAGAACCTTCTGCCCGAGTCATCAATGGTAAAGGAGCCTAGAAAATGGGCCTGATCGCTTCAATTTCACAAATGAGGCAATTAGAAGGACAGGCTGAATGGAGATCAGGCTGACAGTGCCAGGACGCAAAGCAGGAACAGAGGAGGGAAGAGAGAGAGAGTCCAATTGACTGAGTGGCACAGGCCACTTTGTATTCAACGCTCTGCCTCTTAGACTATTGAATGTGCCTCATCGATTCCTTGAACCCAGGAACGAAGAGAGCCCCCTGCGAAAATTGATGGGAGCTGGAGGCCACCTTTGATATTGATACTGATAAACTGGAAGACTCCTCTGTGCCATAGAGAAACCAACAGTGTCCAAAGCTGGCACAAGAAAATGGATGGGTATTTGTAAACAAACGGGCTGCCAAAAGGAAAAGGCTGGCGAAGGGGAAGGTGAATGAAATCAGGCTGGCTTCTTTTGGTAGTTTGCAAAAAGTTTTTTTTTTTAAGTAGGCCAACATTGACAAGTCTTGTGATCAGAGCAGTTTGAGCTCACATTAGTAAGACTAATTAGCCAAGAACATATTTTAATCCACAAAAAAAAATGCAATAGTGTCAAGTTATTATATCTTGTCAAAAAGTCCAACAGGTTCATGACCCGTAGTCTCAATTCCTGCAGTATACATTACATTTACATTACATTTAGTAGACGCTCTTATCCAGAGCGACTTACAGTAAGTACCTTGAAGTGCCTTGCCCAAGGACACAACACCATTTTTCACTGCCGGGAATCGAACTGGCAACCTTCAGATCACTAGCCCGATTCCCTAACCGCTCAGCCACCTGACTCCCTCAAACATCGCATGATGCATGGGACAACATCTGACAGACAAACTTGAGGCCACCTTCTGTATGTTTAAAATAATAACATTTGGTTGACATCTTGTAAAATGCATGCGCTTGAACAAAGATATTAATCACATGTACATAATAAAGAGTTGGAATAAAAAAAAAAGGTTTATTATAAATGGCGAAATGTGTTTAATAAAATAAAAAAATCTAACTACAAAGTAATCTGTATGATCCTTTCCTCAGTTAATTACGTTGACATTTTCAGTTGCCCTACAATGCTCTAGCTGGCAAAGAATGGCAGTGCTACAGTAGAAACCTGACCCACATTTCAAGGTAAGTTGATAATAGATAAAGAATGTCATGACCCTGTGCAGTACAAAGTTACAAACAATTCTAGAACATGTAACTATGAAAAAAATACATTAATGAAGTATACAGCATAAGGAAGTGATGAGGATGGGGTGGATGTAAATAGTGTCAAGCTTGTCAGAGAAGTCGATTCTTGTGAACCTTTTTCTTGTGCTAGAACTTTGAATATCCATATATATATATATATATATATATATATATGTATATATATGTGCCCACATTAGTTAAATACCCAACCTAGAATAACCATAATCAAATTTATGAGGAAAAATGCCACACCGTAACAGTTGAAATGTTGTGATTATTGCTAAATGTCATTTTATCTTCAAAAATGTAACGACTGAAAAACAGTAAAGCGAAATGAACCACAATTTACTCATGTTGTTTGTGAACATGAGAGTGAAGCATAACTATATCCAATTTATGCTGACTCCTCAGTGGTTGTCAGTTGACACATCTGGAGTACAACGGGTGTCTGTCAATCTGTGTTTCTCCCTCTGAGAACCGCACACCTGCACCAGAGCTAAGTCAAACAGCCTTTCATTCAAATTCCAACTTAAATCGTGCTTTAAAGCAGCCATGCTTTAAAGCCTTCTGTTTTAATTGGAATTCCAAGTCTCGGATAACTTTTTCCACTATGAACTACACTGTTCAGTCAGAAGTAGGTACTGTAACTAATTTAATTGATATTGAAATGAAAAGTAAAAGACTTTGGATATCAAGCATGGGTGACATTAGACTCAGGAGGGCAGAGGTGGGGATACGGTCCAATGAGGCGAGTCCCTCAGGCGAGTCTGGCCTGTCTTGACTGCAGATGGGCCAATTAGGACATGATGAAACGCTCTGGAAAGGGGAGTGTTTAAAGCGAGACGTTGTCCAGCGCCTGATTTTTTGGGGAAGATAAGTGAACACCTGCTGGACAATTTGACATGGGATTAAAAATTCAGCAAGTCCAGACACAGCGATGGCAGGCCAGACACCAGAGATGGTGAAAAGCTCTCCGGTAAAGCAGCTTTGAAAGCCTAAAAGAAGCCGAAAGACTATAGTATGTTAATACTATCAGGTCTGGCAAGTATATTTGATGTAAAGAACATTCCAATATATAGTATGTCTGTGTTACCTGGTTCCTGTGCTATAAATCCTGAACTAAATTGGTAATGCTCATATAGCAGTATTCTGTGGGCACTGGCAACATGTTTGGTTTATAATGGTCCATGAAAGTGCTTTGACATCAGTAATAAGTTCATTTCAATGAGTGGGAACGGTTCTTGAGAACTTGAAAGAAAGTGGTTTCTTCTTCCCTCCTTTTCTCTAGACTGAACCGAGGGGAGTCCCTTTTCCTCTGGCAGCCCATCCCTCTCTCCCCCCCTCCATCTCTCACCTTCCCAGGCATCCTGCTGTTTTTCATTTCTACTCCTCCTAGTGCGGTTGGCTCTGTGAAGAAACAATATGGCGGGGGTGTTTCAGCAGTTCATAAATCGTCGCTTCGTTGTCCTGGGGTCTCATTTATTATCCATTTAGGTCCCTAGTGTTCCTTCTCACTATGTGGGAAGACTGAGAGTATATCCCTGGAGATGTGATGCGAGTATAGGCACAGTGTCTACTTGTTTGGTTTTCTTTAAATAGTACAGCATGTGTGGCTCTGAGCCAGAGGTACACTTACACATCGTGCATTAGCGAAGTGAGACCCCAAATCAGAAAACAGTTAGTTAGTGTGACCCTTGGCCCCAATTCATTACCGAAACAGTTATGCAGAATATTGCTTTGACCTTGACAGATGAGGCTTCAGACTTGTGAGAAATATCCTGTTGGCAACTGAATTTGGTTCATCACAGGAAATCAGGGCCACAGCTTCCTGGAAAAGACCTCCCTCTGGAACTTTCTCTTCCACTTTTACTTTGCTTACAAGGCACAGCGAGGCATAAACTCCGTACTGGGGCCCGGGCATGGGGAGGTGGAGGGAGGGATTTGCTTTGGGCAGGTTGTGAGTGTTGCTGGATGGAAGACAGACAGCGAGGGAAACTGATGGATATGTTGGGGGAAAACTCACTCACTGCTTGCTAACTTCTATCTACAGTTGGCCTCTTTTCATGCAGACTTACCAGCCAGAAGTGGGGGAACCAGGGGCATGGAGATGAGGGTAGCTGAGGGTAACGCAAGCTATTCGTCCGCATGTGAACCCGAGCGAGGCAAGGTATGAACGCTTTCTGCCATGCCGATGGAAACCGGGCCTGATTGCTGTGCGGTTTGATCTTTGCCAGGTTTCCCTCGAGGTGCCTCCCAAGATGCAGATGAAAAGAGAGAAGGGAAAGGGAAGCATTGATACGAGAACAAAGGTTTTGATATTATTCGCTAACATAGAGGCACCCCTCCTTTTTAATTTCTGTATTCACACTTTGAACTGGGTTAGGAGAACTCCCACTGTTTGAGGCAGACGATCGGCATCAAGTCTGCTGCATCATCTTTCAAGTGGATGCAGAAAACCTGCTGCTCGAGCACCTTAAAATGCAACCGTTCTGACTTTGAAGTTATTAGAAGACAGCTTCCTGTGATATACTTCTTGGATAACCCATAATAATAAGTGACGGGTGAATGAAAAATCGACCTTTTCACGTGAATGTGTCATACGTCGTACAAAATCAATAAATACTAAGCCATCTTTTTCTTTATAGTAATATTGGAAGGTATTTGTTGGAATCAAACATCTATTTTTGTGTTGAACTGCTTGAAGTCAAGCAGGGAACTGGATGGGTTTCCAGTTGTGTTTTTGTTTTGAGGTATTTTTTTTGTGAGGGGGTGGTGTAATTGGGTAACTGTGGTGCCATGGATACCACGCGGGGCCTTCTCACACCCCAGGACCCTGGAGGGCCATCCAGCTTGGCAGGACTGGGTGTCTCCTCCCTGAGCTAGCCTGTCTGTTGTGAGTCCAGGACTGGAGCCAGTCAGTACAGTGAGAGACCCAACTGTGTGTGTGTGTGTGTGTGTGCGTGTGTGTGTACTGTAAATGGGCATGTTTATGAGTGTGTTAGACGTAGGCGTTAAGTCCGGAAAAATCCGGACGTCACAGGGTCTTTTGAGGAACACAGTTCCTCTTTTTGCTTTATTTGGGACTTTTGTTTAACACCTTTAATTTGTTTTCTACCGATTTCCTGCTCTCACAGCCCGGTGCCTTCTCACCTCTATTATTATCGCAACTAAAACTAGAGAGGGTACAATTTCTGGGGAAATTGTAGGGTGTGCTTGCTTGCGTCGGTTGCACAGGGGTCCGTTTTTTAATGACATTTTTACAACTGATATTTCTGTATTTTATATAAAAATGCATACTTATTATTTATAAAGATTACATAGATTTAAAAGCATTTTTTTTGCTGCTCATTTACAACTGAAAATACAAGTGAAGTGTAGAATGAAATAGATGTATTCTCATTTCCCCTGCAAGAGGCAGCCTCATTGTTGAATCAAAACGAATAAATTTGGCAGACCGGTGTAAAAATTGACCTAATCTCTATGACTTAAACGTCCTTTTAAGTTTTTCCCTTCTCGTGATATTTTAAGGCATTTAGCCTACTCATATTGCATTCATTCATGAATAAAGAACCCCCTTTGAAGATTATTCTACGACGTTACCGGCAGTAGAAGATGGAATCGCGATTCAAACAGTACCATCTGCTAACTAAAAATATGCCCCCCAAAACGTAAATAAGCTTGACATTTATTTAGTGGAAAATCGCTCATTCATAAAAAGCTCGCTGGTAGCGATCATTGTCAGTAACAACGCAAAATGCGATATAGCCCTGTGTGGAGAAGCTGCCCCGGTAAATTGTACTACTACGGTACAGTACTAGACTACTGTGTTCGTCTCGGTAGCGATTGCGTTGGTTGAATTGTATTTAACGTTCCGTTGTACGGTTTAGGCTGAAATTAATTATTTTCATGAACAGATTGACAAAGTTTAGGCTGTGGCAATGAAGTTCAGGTTAGTAGTTAGACTTTGGATTTAAGTAAGGGGAGTGCCGAACATGTTTTGTCGCCGTTTGACTTCCTAAACTGTGTAGATGTTTTTGTAGTGTCTCGCGTAGGCTACAGCGTTGCAGTGATACACTGGATTGAAACCACAGGTAATGATAATTTCACCCACAAATCGTTTACTTGTAATATAATGTCATAATAAATCCTACAACGAAAATGTATATGTGAGGAATGTTTATTTTAACGATTGAAAACAGATACATCATAGACCACTGTAGTATGTGTTGCCCGGGAAACACAGGCTAATGTCATGATGCTAATACTTCAGTGAAATAGTAGACTACTGTTTCTGAAAGTAGATGTACTTCCTTAATAATATCATCTTATATTGTACATTACACATCACAATTGTGTGTCATATCACAAAGTAAAATGAGTAAATAGTTATCACCCTGGCCTCTTTGCTTGTGGCGTTTCTGCAGCTGCCTTGCAGTAAAGCTATAGTTAGCCTAGCTATCCCCCAAGTTAACAGATGCGAAACGAATGTTCTGCCAAAGGTAGTCACGCGTGTTTTCGTGACGTTAGTGACGTAGTGACGTTAGTAACGTCAGTGACTGTGGCTAGCAAATTAGCCACCGTTAGCTTCACTTTTCGCCACAAAAACTTAACTTGAGCCTAAACGATGCAACGGAACGTAAATCCCAATAGAAGCAACTCAATCGCTACCAAGACAAAACTTTTGACACCTAGGTTGTCTATGTAGGCCAAATATTGACTGAGTTTTAGGGGGGCAAAAAGAAATAAAAATAACAATAATAAAAATATATATGTGAGAGAACAAAGGTTGTGCCCTTGCCGAAGGCAAAGCACACCCAATGATGAAGAAATTGTGTCTGTGTGTGTTTTTTGGGGGGTGTAGGGGATTTTTGTGTTTTGTGTGTTACAGATGGAGAGGCCACATTTAAGCTGAGAGGCAAGAAAAAAAAAAGACAAGGGCAAACCTTTCCTCTATGCAATATTCAATTCCGCTTTCGATCTCATTCATATTTACAGTTCTCTGGTCATACTGGGTGGGAATGGCCCCAGATTTAATCAAGGCCCCAATACGTGGAGTTTGTCAATCAGGGGAGGGAGGCTATGGGACTGAATTAGCATTTATGAGCATATCAGACACACCTGGGCTTCAGCAAGGCCACAGTGCACTGAGAGAGGTATCCAAATCCAAACACCCATTGAAAATATTAAACACTGGCAGTCTTTGGATTCAAATTCCTTGGTGCTCGGTATATGCAACAAGCACAACAATCACAGTTTTTGGCCATTTCGTTTTTTTTTCCAGGGATTAAATGAAAGGAAGGCAGAAAGCATGTACATTTGTGGGGTAATTGAATGACTAAACAAATGAGTCGTTTCCCAAGCAAATCAGGTGCCTAGATGTGTAAGATTCGCTTGGAAAGACTCAAACCCAAACACTTCCTACCAGAACGAATACATACCCTCCTGGGTAAAGTTGAAGAGCTGTATATTCCAATGGGCGTATAATTTCACTGAAGCAGATGTACCAACCGTAATGTCACATTTAAAGCGATTCGAGGATCACCCATAAAGCTTTCATTAGGATAAGTAAATTACTTGGGGATCGTTTCAAGTAAAGCTTGGATGTGGAATTCTACTGCAGTTTGTGAATTAGTCATTCAATCAAGTAATTAATAGGGAGTCAGGTGGCTGAGCGGTTAGAGCATCGAGCTAGTAATCAGAAGGTCGCTGGTTCGATTCCCGGCCGTGTCAAATGACGTTGTGTCCTTGGGCAAGGCACTTCACCCTACTTGCCTCGGGGGAATGTCCCTGTACTTACTGTAAGTCGCTCTGGATAAGAGCGTCTGCTAAATGTAATTAGTATACCCTTTTACTTGAGACTTCCACCCTTACCACACAACACACAGCATGTGCTTGTTACTGTACTTAACCTGGAACAGTCCAAAATGATCCAATAGTCAAATCATTGAAAACACATTTGTCTATACATTAGAGTATTGGAAGAGAAACTTTCTACTTCAGACTAAAAACATAAAGATGAAAAAGATTAGCTTTAAAGTAGACAAGGTTGCAGACAATTTGACAGATCCCTTTTATTTACATACCATTCAGTCAATGGCATACTTTGACACACAAGTCATTCTCTTAGTGCTGCAAACAAAAACTTAATAGATCAGATAGGAGTTAATATGCTTAAATGGCATGAACCTTACGTTTAATTACAGTATACAGTACATGCAGTTAGTGTACACTGGAGTCAAGCATTCAGATTATGTAATAGTAGACAATCAATAGCAGCTTGGAGTGCAAGTACACTGTTTACTGCAAAACCTCATTAATGCAAGCAGTTACTTTGTTCCAAAATGTATGGAGGAGTTTGAAAAATGTTTTTGAAGTACAATGCTATTCTGTTAGAGATATGATTTACGCTGAACACAGGTAGGTCCTTTCGCACACACATCTGTGGACTGTTATCACCCAAGTATCTCCTCACTCCTCAAATACTTGCCTGAGCAATCCATAACACATACAATTGTAAATGGTGTACAGATGTAATCTGCAGCTCTTAAATAGGACTCTGTGTTCCACGTTCCTCAGTGTTTCTCTTTGTCGTGTGAGCCGCGAGTGGCCTGATCTACGACCTTGATATTCTACATTCCCGAGTTCTCCCATATCCTAACATGGACATTAGTCACTCGAACCGGAGCGGAAATGAGCCCTATTCCATTCTGCACGCCTACGCCTTGAGAAGGTAACCAAGGGTGACAGTTCATAGGTCGCTTGCCAGCCATCTTTGGTTCACGGTTGCGTTGCCACCAAAGCGAGCACTGAGGGCATCTCTCGACGGGCCTTAGTGTCCGAGGCCCGTCGGAGTCGGCCTACAGGGTAGCGGAACAGCCCAGCGTCCAGATGGCATTGGGCCTCGACGCCCACACACCCATCCACTCCAGTCCTGGCTCTGCCATGCCACCGAGCACTGTCAAACCAATGCCAAACTCCAGCCAGGGCGTAGGAACATATAAGACATGACCCGCTCTGTCCAACATCTCCCTTCCCCTCCCTCCTTAGTCCCCTTCTTAGTCGTTATTCACGGAGATGAGGCCAAACTGCAGGGTGCCCGTTTTGAAATGTATAGCCAGTGCGAGCTTCTTATTGAACGTAGCAGAGATAAATTTGATCCAGTGCCTCAACATAGAGAAGGAAATAAGTTTAAAATTTTCATTTGGACTAATAGATTTTTCGAAATACAATAAAGCTGAGGTCTGGTGAATATATATGAGTGTCTGATCCGTGAATAGCAAAGCCAGTAAAATGGAGTGCAAATGAACGATGGTACAGAATCAATATGTAATGAAATTAGACTGGTAGCCTTCCCCCGGTACTTTGACGATCCATAATTATGAAGGGCTGAGACTGGCCTTCTGTGGATCGATTTAACCCCAACATTTCATCATCCAGATAATTTGCTTAATTAGATCTTTGCTTTCTAATTATTGTTTTCAGGTGCAAGATCCCTGACACGCTGTGAATGAGCTATTAGCTACAGAGCCAGAGGGTTGATCAGATCAGAATCTTACCTTATTGTTTAAACACCGACGAGGATGTGAGGCCTTGTTAATGAAGTTCCTTCTGTACAGTTACTGAGAAGATAAAAACACAAAGGATAAAACCAAACAGTGCAGACCTTCAGCGCGCAGTCACATTTTTATAGACGGTAATCTCTTCAATGGAGCGTTTTTTTACCCGTGTCATATTACAGAATAGCCTAAATGGTTTGGGATTTTCTACCACAGATGGTATGCGTGAGGTTTTTGGCAAAACCAGAAAGGAAGCCGCCAAAGGGTCGGCGATGTGGCCCCTCCACAGAAGGTTGACGACAGTGTTGGTGTGTGTGGGTGTGTGTCACAGGGGCAAGTGGTGACAAACGATGGCAAATTGGAGTGAAAGCTTCCTGCTGCTTGCTTGCCATGCCAACGGAGGATCAGAGGTGAGAAGGCGGCCGAGAAAAATGGCTGTCAGACACACACACACACACACAGACGCCCACACTCACATACACACAAACACGAAGACACGTCGTACATGCTGGCAGTCACAAGGGCCAAGTTTTTACAAAGAGGTGTAGGTTGCAATGGGTGACACTGGGGAACATAGTGGAGAAGTTCCAAACACAAACTAGGAGAAAGGGGGAAGCTTCTACTAACGTAGATTATTAACAACTTCTTTCCTCAAAATGTAAACAATTAATTAACAGGAAAGCTAAATGTACACAGTGCACAACATAATTTCAATAAATATGGGACGTCTCATCAGACTATTAACCATCAATAAACACTGTCCTCTGCCAGCACTGTGCACACATAATCTATTGAATTGTGTCCCAGAGCATGAATGTCCTACTTTTTTCAGGTTTCACAGAACGAAGAAAAAAATACATGCATTTTCAAAAATGTTTGTCCAACGAAAAAGCTAAACACTGCACGACCATATGGGTTGGGGGTTAGGGTAAGAGATAGGGTTCACCTAACCCAGTGAAAAAAGTATGAGCAATGCTCTCTTTTAAAATCCATTTGTTTAAATTGTGTTCTGTGTAGCACCAAAAAAATCTATATATTAATATTTACCTGTCCATGAGAACGAAAAAGTGTGATTCAGAACAGATGTACTTTTTCTGTACATCGCCAAGCGATGAAGGATTTTACCATGAAATGTACATTCCCACATTCCAGTTGCTTTAATATAGATGATATGTTTATGAAACATGTGATATGAAAATATTAAGTATATATGTAATATAGCATGATTTTAGTGTGTGCACGTGTGTGTGTCATGTCCACAGCCATTATACTGATAAATGTTTGGTAGTTTGTGAGACACTGACCTCCAAATTCTCGATTGTTTTGAAATTAATGTATTTGTGACTGAAAGTATCAGTAGTCCACATGGGATACAGTTCTAGTCTTGATAATTGACGCTGAAAGACAATAACAACATGTGCCTGCTCTTTTTAAAGAAATAGCTCAATTTTAATAACAGACAGAGACAGACATTTTTCTCAGAACTACTAGTTTTTGTAACTAGCCCTTAAGGAATCAATAACTAGTTAAAAAAATATTCTTCAGATCTCAAAACTCCTCGTCTGATAGATTACATTGTTCCAGCAAAATTATTGAAATACCTTCTAACTTGATGAAATATCCAATATAAAAATCTTTTGAGAAAAAGATCATTTGGAAAATGTACTTACATACAAATACAAATACATTTTCAGAATGATCTTTTTCTGTCATATAATTCAATAATCTGTAATTCTGCCAATCAATATCAAACACATCCATTGTACAATTATTGAGAAGAGGTTTGTTGACATATACACATATACAGTATGCGGACATTATGTTCGGGTAACATTGAAATGAATCACTATCTAACGCTATCTTCCTATCCTTTGAGAATCAGCCTTAATGCTCTCCTTTGGCTGCTAACTCAGTGTGCTCTCATGGCTTAATGAGAGATGGCGTTTCAAAAGCATTAATTGAGACGGCCGGCGATGCCCCCTTGAATGCCGCAGTCTTTACTCGATTTAGACAAAGTCTATCAAGCAATTTAACGCCCAGTTCACCCTCTCTCTATGGGAAAACAGACACAAATAGACTCCGTGGCATTGTCAATTTGAGCGGAAGGCACCATCCACGGCCAGGCATTCGAAGCAGAGAAATACACAGTTTGGAAACCGATCCTCCTTGTCTTGTCTTTGACTAGCAGAGTTAATGCTTTCAGTCCTGTGTGATTAGATTGTCTCAATTGAATGTCTGTTATAATTACTGTGATTCTTGCCATAAAAACATGTAATATAGTAAAAAAACAAAACAAAAAAAACGCCCATTTACTTGGTGAATATACCAGATTCTAAACATGAATAGCTGATAGCTACTCTGTTTCATCCTGTCAAACAAGGTGTGAAGCTTCTGTATTCCGTCAGGGTCCCCAGAGATTCCAAGGTATGGTTGAAGCTCGGAAGATGTGACCTCTTTTGGACACACTTACTTACTTGACTGGCCTTGAGGGAGCCGTGAATCTATCTCCGCTAATGGAGACATGGAACTCACCTTCCACTAAGTTGATGAATGGCTTGGAATGGACCTCTAAAGTAGCACTCTCCATGGCGTTCTCTTAGTGCTACTAACACTGATAAGAAGCGTACAGCCCGGAACACCGTCCATTGCCTCAGCCAATATCCTGTTCCGACTGTCATTAGACATCCCATAGATACCGATGTCGTCAAAATAGCGACTGACACCTCCTGTCATTGTGCGCTTGTTTCAAGGTGAGTCGTAAATGGTCTTCCCTGCTCTTGATTTTAGACAAGCCTCATCATACGCACAGGAGATGCGAATGAGCCGAACCGAGCCATCCGTCAATGGTCCCAATGAGTATGCAGTAGATCTGTCATTGGAGCCCTAGCATTATACACCTTTCCTGACAGTCAAAACCGACAGTTTCACTGCATCTACGAAGCCTGTAATAACAAAGGCACGCTATCACCACGTTGAGTCAAAGGAACTGTCACCGTGACTGAACACAGCCTGCCGTGAGACTCGAAGGAAATTGCAATATGGATTGTGGCGATATAGCAGCTTGTTGTCCTTTACGGCTAAACCGCGCTGAAAGAGCTATCGGGCACACCTCAAGGGCCTCATAGGCTTCCCGACACAGGTGTGCATTCATGTGTGTCCGTATGCCTGTTGTGACATTTGAGATATACTTGACGCGAGTCCTCGAGAACAGAAGAACGATTGTGGCTCGGATAAGTCTTGACTAAATGGATTCATTCGACACCGAGGATCTATTCAAAGTCATGCCACGTCTCGGCATGGAATTCATCCACAGGTTATGCCTTAGCTTCTATGAGGGACATAGGTAACAGATGTTCGGATAAAAACTAGATTAGCACACAACGACAGATGTTTTCAAGTAACGTGGATTACCTGGTAATCTGGACTGGTTAGGGTGCACAGAGGGATGAGGTCAGTGCACCTGGTTTGTGGGTCAGTGCACCTGTGCTGGAGCTGTATACCGAAACAGGGGCAGCATTTGTTCCAGGTTGGTCATTCATGTGGTTGGCTGGTCGGATTTACAGAGCAGTTACCTTTGTGTCAAGGCTGTTGAGTAAAAAAGTGTAAGAACCTATGTCGGGCCTCCATTGGTACACAAGTGCTAAAATCGAGTTGTTTATCAATTCAATTCAAAAGCGTTTGTTCATTTCTACTCTGCCTCTCAGCCATTGAATTTCCATTTAGCATCTACAAAAAAGCACAAATAATAATAAAACCTGCTATGACGTCCCGTCCCCCCCACCACCACCAACACCTCACACCTCTCCTGGCAGCGCCACAGGCAGTCTTGAGCAGATAGTGGTGGCAGCAGTGGGATTTGCACACGCAACGATGGGGATTAAAATGCAGCGGGATCAGCTTGGGGAAACAGACACCCAGGAGATGCAGTTCCATTGGTGGTGACATTCATCCTCCTCAACATGACTTAGCCTCCCACCCCCCCACCCTCCCCCCCCCCCCCCCACCCCACCCACCACCCTCCGCTCACACTGAAAACTCCTCAACACAGACCCCCCAAATATATTTACTCTTTATGTCCTTGAAATAGAAAGTGCTCTACAAGAGCGGTATATTACCTGCTCCTTTGGCAGGGGTGGCACTCATAAAGGAGCAGGCCATTGAGAATGGATGGGTGACTAACTACACCTTCTTATGTCATTGACCCCCTCATGTGTATCCTCCTACCCTCTCCAGTCTCAAATACACCTCCATTAGCCACTCTAACGCCATTACACGGCACATTCCGCCGAAGCTCAAAGAGAATTGAGGCCTCAGGCTCGAACAGTCTGTGTGTGTTTGTGTGGGTGTGGGTTTGTGTGTGGGTGTGTGTGCGTGTGTCTGTGTCTGTGTGTGAGAGGGTTAATCCCCCAACTACAAAGTAACATGTTTATTAAGCCTTCTTTTTTAATCCTAGAGACCTGAAGTAGCCAGGATATCTTGCCTCAAGTGCAGCTGGGAAGCACAGCTGGGTGAAAATGTGTGTATCTGCGTGTCTTTGTGTGTGTGATAGAAAGCCTGGGGTTTTTTCAGACAGACAAACAAGCCCTTTTTTCCGATATATTTTGGGATGGGACATTGTTCAGTAAGTTCTTTTGGGGTTAACATTGCAACAATAAAAAAGCTTTTAAGATGAAGTCGGTTATAAATCTCATCAGTAGTTCCTATAAAGGGAGCGATAAAGTAGTCGAAGTATGTGATGACTTTTGTCTCACGGAGTGCAAAGGTCTCTTGGGGTGTCGGATAGAATTTCTAGAAGATCAAATAAATGCTGTGAGAATGATCTTCGTGAATTGTTCAATGTTTTAACCATCCGTTGCTGTCCCATGTTTGAAAGTATTGCTTCGCTCTCACATGAATTAATTGTTTTTATATTAAAGTAGAAAATCATTTCAGAATGTGATCTCTTGGATGTCGGTTTCAATCAAGACCCTCTTTGCTCTTCTGACTCCATTTCCTGTCTGAACTTTACTGCGTTCTTTAACTTCATTTGTTTTCTGTAAAAGTGATACTCGAGTCCTCTGCCTTTCGTTATTTTTATGGATTGATTGTAATACTGTGTGTGTGTAACAGTCTCAGAAGACCGCTTTGAGTGGCTAGACCTTTCAAATTCTCAGGACAGAGGCCCAGATCCTGCACACACACATACGCACACACAGAGAAAGATCGAACAATAGCTATAGTGTTCAAGACTGGCCAGGAACGGGGCCCTATGACCTCACTGTCTTCACGGGCCCAAAATGAGCCACGGTGAGGGGGTTCTTCAAAGTGCCACGGATGGCTGGCATGGACAAGCTGGGGCCGAGGTTGGTATGTGACACATTGAGGCTGCCCTGGTGTTGATAGACTCTAAACCCAGATGTACAGGCTTAGTAGCCCTTTGTGAGTGGCCATTGTTGAGCCACTTGATGAAAGTTACAGCTCCAATTTAGCAGTCTACCAAAGATTAGACAGCAGTGGAACAATGATGATAGAGTACACATCTAAGTCTAATTAAGGTCCACAAGCATTTATTGAAAAAGGAGAGAGACCCATTTTAGAACATGAAAGCACCATATGACAGTGGAATGGGGGAATAATACGATTTAATGGGAGGTTAGGGTCAGAGGAAGGGTGTCAGAAAACAGATCTCCACAGTCTACAAATTCCTCAAAATGGTTTTGAGTCTGGTCAAAATCAGACACATACACACAGACATTTTCCTAAACACAGACATACACACACACTTGCGCGCACACGTACACAACAGGACCTTAAAGGATCCCTTTGTCCTCGGAGCAGGCAGAAGTTCATAGGAAATAGTGGGACGGCCAACAGTCCAAACAGTGGTTGGTCTCTTATCATTAGACAAGCCCAGACACATACACACAGACAGTGACCTACTCAGTAACTAACACACTCACTGTCTGTCTTCACTGTACATCCGTCATACCCGAATTGTAGCCTATCTCTCTGACGGTAATCCTAGCAACTAATCAAAACCACCTGCCCTCATTCATAGCTGTGGCCCCATACCTCAGATAACCTCTAACCTTGTCCCAGTATTGTTCCTTACAGCCAATCACTCTCGCAGCTACTAAACTTCTCCTCAACCAACCTATGCCCTTTTGTTTTTTGTTATGAGATTGAACTGAATGGGAGGCGCAGTTCGTTTATGCTCCGGGCCAAGTACCTTCATTTCACCTCGGCTTTCCTGGATCATTGGTTTAGCTAAACCCGTTGCCATCCCCCTCCCTTGTCCTGCTAACCTCCATAACACAGCATCCCAAGAATGTTAATCTCGGCTCCTCTCAGGGAGGACAGGGTAGTCACCTCACCTCTCTGAAGGCGGCTAGCAGATAGCGCATGCTGCCCCCTGGAAGTGTCAGTGGATGGGTTCACCGATAGGATCTTCTTTGTTTGTTTGTTTTTTTTTGGTCGCTACTAGTGCACACGCGCATTCGGTTCATGCAAAAACCGCGAACATCGACATTTGAAGAAACACAGGCGTGTTTCTTCAACGTTTTTCCAGCTTCTTTGCTAATCTTCAACCACCTCCTCCTTCCTTCCCACCCGTCCTATTCATCTGTGTTTCTCTGCTCTTGTAATCATACATGTCACACTATTCACATGTATAATTCATGTACAATTCATGTAGAGTCAGCACTCATCAATCATTATTCTTAGAAATGGAGCATTAACTTCATTGGGAGTGAGAAATGTTAGTATATTTAGTGATTTTTGAGTCAAAAATCAATTAGTTTGATTTGCTTTGTTGTTGTATATTGATTTATTGATTTATCTTTTGGTGGGAGAAGTTATGGGCCCATCCAGAATTCTATTCTCCTTTTCAGATGGATCAGGTATATTGTCTGAGCTTGTGCAGATTAATCTGCAAACACATTTCCGTTAAGATGCTGATTGCTGTGTGATGTGCAATTGTTTGGGATAATAAAGGGGGGCAGAGAAGCTGAGAGCTGGATCCCAAATCGAACCATACTTGCCTTTGTGGGAATGTGAACACAAAATAAGACTGATACGTAAAAGAGTTTCTAGATCTCAAACAGGTGCACAGGGAAAGACTGCACTCCTCCATCATCGTCAATATTATTTAGACCATTTCGAGAAACTCAAGAATTCTTTCAAGGTTAGTGTGAGTTCAGGTTGTCCTGTTTAGGCCTTTTTAAGGCCTGGGCCATTGCTCTTGGTATTGTATATGACACTTTTCAGAGAAGAATTTGGCAGGATAGACAAGGTATTTGGCAACAGAACAGTATGAACAGAGGCAGGTAGATAAAAAGAGATCAAGCAGAAGTTTAACATTTCACATAGGCCTACAGATGTTAGTAATGTCATGTGATTGTTACACACCATTGTTACATGATACATGACAACCAACTGTTAAGTTATTCAGTCAGATTAAAATATTCTTTATTTTAATACTCCATAATTCAAATGTGTAGAGTGTTAGTTTGATCTCCCTGTAACTCCTTGCAAAATGGCTTCGGTGATGGTCACTTTACACTTCAAATCATTCCACATGTTGCATTCATTGCTATTGTTTCTTCCACTTAAACAATGTTACGAGTAGGCAATGAACACCAATTGTAACTTATGTCATAGTTCTACCTTACCACATAGGCTAATATTTTTATATATATTTTATTTGATATTTAAATTGTTTTATTCTTAGATTCGCATATGTTTAGTGTTTGCACCTCCCTGCCACAGTAAATTGTAAAATTGTATAACATGGCAAATAAACCGAATTCTGATTCTGATTTGTAGCTACACCCATCTCGCCTAACATTGCATTCTCTCTCAAAGTGACTTCCCTTAACAGTAGTGGGTTACATACTGTAAATCTGTATAGTGACATCTGTATGTATTAAATGTCTAAACTCTTTTTCTCCCCTGTCTGAGGCAGAGATCTCTGACCTCATTCTCTCTCATCGCCCCACCTCCTGTCCCCTTGATCCTATACCCTCCCCTTTCTTTCAAACCATCTCCCCCTCCATCATAACTTTTCTTCTCCATGTCCTAAACTCCTCTCTTACCTCTGGCACCTTCCCCTCTGCCTTCAAACAGGCTATAGTTACCCCTCTACTCAAAAAACCCTCCCTTAACCCTGCCGTTTGTATCTAACGTGCTGTATCTAACCAACTGTCTAACTTTCTCTCTCAGAACAACCTGCTTGACCCCAACCAATCGGGCTTCAAGACTGGCCACTCCACAGAGACTGCCCTCCTTTCAGTCACCACTGCCCTCCAGTCTGCCAGAGCGGCTTCCAGGTCATCTGTCATCATTCTGCTGGACCTTTCTGCAGCGTTTGATACGGTTAACCACCAGATCCTGCTCGCCAGACTTTCTGAGATGGGCATCACTGGCACTGCACTCCAGTGGATCTCATCCTACCTGTCGGGAAGATCCTACCAGGTTTCCTGGGGAGGCAAACTGTCAGGCCCTAGCCAGCTCTCCACTGGTGTCCCACAGGGCTCCGTCCTTGGACCCCTCCTCTTCTCTCTGTACACCACCTCACTTGGACCAATCATCACCTCCCATGGCTTCTCCTACCACTGCTACGCTGACGACACGCAGCTGTACCTGTCGTTCCCCCCGACAGATCCGGGGATCTCAGCTAGGATTGAGGCCTGCCTCACAGACATCTCCGCCTGGATGACCGAGCACCACCTCCAGCTGAACCTCGCCAAAACAGAACTTCTCATCATCCCGGCTAAACCCTCTATCTCCCACGATCTCTCAATCACCCTGGGATCTGCGACGGTGACCCCTTCATCCTCTGCCAGGAACCTTGGGGTTACCATGGACGACGAGCTCTCCCTCACGGCCCACATTGCTGCGGTCTCCCGGTCGTGTAGATTCACCCTCTACAACATCCGGAAGATCAGGAGATACCTGTCTGAGCACTCCACCCAGCTGCTAGTCCAAGCACTTGTCCTCTCCAAGTTGGACTATTGCAACTCGCTGCTCGCTGGTCTCCCAGCATGTGCAACCCGCCCTCTTCAGAGGATTCAGAACGCAGCGGCCCGCCTGGTCTACAATCTACCCAGACGCTCCCATGTTACCCCGCTCCTCATCTCTCTCCACTGGCTACCTATCATGGCCCGTATCAGATTCAAGACCCTGGTATTGACCTTCCGAGCAGTGAACGGGACTGCACCCGTCTACATCAAGTCTCTCCTGCAGCCCTACACCCCCACCCGTCACCTACGGTCTTCTTCAGACAACTGCCTGGTGGTCCCACCGCTCAAGACCGCCCGGTCCCAACACAAGCTCTTCTCCTGTCTGGCCCCCCAGTGGTGGAATCAACTCCCCACTTCCATCAGAGACACTGACTGTCTCTCCACCTTCAAGAAAAGGCTCAAGACGCACTTGTTCCGGGAGTACAACGGTACTTAGGAATGGTTCGCTTGACCCGATGTTAGTTTCCTCAAGGATCACAATGACTCTTGCTTAGAGACTTGTTGCTCTTGTGGTTAGTGGTAACTGACTTAAATTTTTGTACTCGCTGTGATATATTGTTTTATTATTGTTGCTTGCTTTTTTTCCACAGGTACACTTGCACTTATAGCAGTTCATGTTGTTTAATTGTAACTTGTTCAACTACATGCTCTTATGGTTCTTCCCTTTGGCACTTATTTTGGTTGTTCACAATGTGTGCTTCATGTTTTGGCTACTCGCAATGTTTTGTGGCTATCTCGTTGTTATGATCAGTGACTTATGCACTTTGTAAAGCTCTCTCTTGGAAGTCGCTTTGGATAAAAGCGTCTGCTAAATGAATAAATGTAAATGTATGACGACATTTGTGTGTATGTGTGTATTTATATTCCTCACATGCATGTGCACATATACATTTACCCTCCGGTTGACCCAGATACACAGTCATGCACCCTTCTACAAAAGCCCAAATGGAACATACATTATGGGAAATCCAATATGCTGTGACATACAGTATCCATACACACGAAGAGCCATTTCACACACGTGTTCACAATTATGCAGTCTGTCGCGTACACACTCACACACACACACGCGACCCACAGTTCACTGCGACTGTATGCACGCCATGAAGATCTATCGTGCCATCAACGGTCTTGTCAGGAGAACAGTGACTCTTTTGGAGTTTGTTAAGTCAATGACGTGTGTGGCCCAAGCAATGCGAACCTGAAAGAAGTAGGAAGAGGGCAAGAGGGCAAAGGAAGAGAGAGAAAGGGAAGAGAAGGGGAAAGAAAGAAAAAGAGACATGGTTGCATCCATCTTTGGACAGTGCCTGAAACGGGTGTGACCTCCTGCAACACTGATAGGATTAGTGTAGCACTCTGGCCGGGCATGAACTAATGCTGTGTAGCTTCAAAGGTTGGCCCCCTGTTGGGAAGTTGGAGGCTTGATTTATCTAGAGTACACCTAGAGGAACAGCAACCCTGGAGGTCTGCGGGTGAACCTTGTTCATCAAGTGCAGTCACTGGACTCAAGGCATTGCCGCGAACCGGTGAATTCGAAAATGTGGGTGTGAGATTTCGCGGCTCAGTCTGGGCCTAGTTGAAATGTGAGAAGAAGACGACAGATTCCCGCGACATGTTCTGTACGAATCCACTGTGACGTCACAAACCGTTCAACTTCTATCCAAGCACAACTCACCGTCTGTGGCACTCAGCCGATACTTGATCTGTCCTGGAGCCGTGGGTCAAGAGAAGACCCTGACCAGCTTATCTCAACGAGAAACCTGGAAATAGCGCATACCTTCTCTGTGTTCCCAAGCAACTCACCTGACACGTCAACGCTCGTCTTTCGCCACCCACCACTTTTTTCCCTTTACACTCCCTCCTTCACTATCCCTTCAACCGCATGTTAAACTTAGCCATTTTACTGCCTTTGTGTTTGAAGTAGCAAAAATGACATTGTGTACACGTTGAGCTGCACTCAGCGATGGACGCATGGATCTCGAAAGAAATAGTTTAGAGAAATAGAGTTTCTGCACACATCTACATGGTTGTGTGTTTGAAGAGAGAATCTCTTGAAAAGTGTATCAGACTAGACCAGGCTTTGGCCTCTTTCACACTCACTTCTTGGAGGCATAAATCATTACTGGCGAATCCAAACAGTCCTGCTATGGTAATAGAAGAACAGGAGAGCTGAAAAAAATGATGAAGGGAAAGAGGAAGAAAACAGAGGAGGAAACAGCATGGAAATGACGAGTCTAATTCTGCCCAGAACAGATTGTCAAATGAAGACTGCAAGCTCACCAATGCGAGAGAAAGAACCATTTGTGCAATTTCAGGCCACTTTAGCGTGCAGGAATGACTGTTGAGAGAGAAAGAAAGAAATTCAGAAAGAGAAATTGAGAGAGAGAGAGGAGAAAGAGAGTGAGAAATAAGAAGCGACTAATTTCAGGAGAAAACTGCACAAAAACTAGACCACAACAAAACTAGTAGGTTCCACAATCTGCATCCTTCAGCAAGTCTCTGGAATTTCAATCGAAGGACTTTTTTTTTACTTACCCTTTGCTAACTGCACAGTGTGCTCTTAAACACTCACTTTGAGATGGAGATTTAAAGGAGCTCTCGCTTATTCCACCCACCAGTCTCCCATCCCCATGGCAGGTTGCCAAGTTTTGCCCTCTAGAGAGATGGCGTGAATATCTTAAACGTGAAATTAATAGCAGGCAGTGGGGGATCCCGCCTCTCTGAAGTATGCAGATTCACTCGACGCACTCTCAATATTTACAGAAGCAGGGGGGAGACCTCCAGCTGCTTGTATGCTCTTAGATGCTTGCTTTGCAATAAGATGAACCAATCAATACAAAAAGGTGTTGATAATGATTTTGATACTGGATATATTGACAATATTTGTCAATTTGTTTTCTGTGCTATCAGTGTTTTAAATTGATAACATAACCTTGAAGCCTTCCCACGACATAATCCTTTTTTCTTTTTTCTTTTTTTTTTTGGCCAGGGTAGGGCCTGCTATATAAAGCGCTGAGTCACATCTGTTAACCTTGCTGTCGCAAATTAGCAAGCTTATTAGTATATAGAAACCAAGCCACTAATGCCCACTCATGTTCCAGACTGTTTATCCACTCAGCTGAATAGAACTTATGAATACATCCACCACAGCTTCTGGAAGGGCAAAGCCCACACACAGGTCAGTGAGTCATGCAGAGGACTGAGCAAAGTGAAGGTGGTAAGCTAACAATTCTTGTCTGAACTTCCACGTGTTCCTCACGCTTGATTGACGGTGGTTTCACCAAATAAGTCAGGGAGGACGGTCCACCTCGCCGAAGGTGATTGACCGCAACGTAACTGGTTGCAAAACCATTGGATGGGATGGAGCAGGCCAAAATGTGAAATTTACCTTACAATGGCATTGAGCTGTTTGTGTTGCTAAAACTCGCAGTTGGGCCATTAACTTACACAACATGTTGAAACCTTTCTTTTTCACTGAAAAAAATAATATCCATTGTACTTTTAATTGAAGATTAATTGAAGAGTAATGGGGTATTCAAATACTTCTTGACCAATTCATCTAATTAATTCAATTGCAAGCAGTGATGATTTGAAATTAGATTTTTAAATGTGTATTTTAAATGTGACTTGCTATCTAAAGCTCCATTCAAAAATAATTAGTTTTTTGCTCTTTTGTTGTCACATTACACATCACAATAATAATATGTAGATAATAACAATTGCATGATTTGCATCTCTAGAAAGTTTTCCTCTGAAGTGTACACTTTATAGTTTGTGCATTTTGATATGTAAAGCATATGCATTCCATTCATGTAGTTAGGTTAGGGAAGGGTTCTTCTTTCAAAGGGTCCTTTGAAATTTAAACATAGGATTCTTTGCTGAAAAGCTGAATGCATTCATACTTTGACATTTTACCTTGCAACAGTACTTGAATTCTCTTAGCAAAACGTTTACTGTATGTCTATTTTAAATTGCGCTCATTCAGTTACAAAGTCACTTCATTGCACAGGCATTTCTTATAAACGGTCAACCATGGAGAACAGGCAACTCATTTTGAGATAATGGTTTTAAAATGACACTCGCATCTTTAGGGAACAAGGATCTGAAATCTAATATTCTCTCTTTTTACTGATGTATTATTCCAACAAGTAATGAACCCATTCCATTTCAAATCTTCTGCATAAAGATGTGGGTGTCATAGATCTGGTCTCCCCTCATTGTGCTCTAGCTGGCTTTAAATTGAAATTGAATTCTAGTAGAGTTTGTCTCTGAAAAGTAAATTTTCTGTATTGTTCTTGTTCCGAAATATTTTGTTTTGTTTTTACCTCAGAATCCCTCAATGATGGAGGACTGTGATTCAGTGAAATACAGTTGAGCACTGGAGCTCAGTGGTGTAAATCCAAGGCCTGTAACTGAAGTATTAAGCTTTAATGCAGAGGCAAGTGTGGACTGTTTCAAACACAATGCTCCAGCTTGTTTCACTGACTTCTATTGTCAAGTTGTGTTAAAATAATAACCAAAACCCGGGTATACAGGTGTTGCGCTGCAAACAGGGGTAAGTATCTAAACCATGATGAATGGTTCTGGTAATATTTCCTATTTTATGGTGCCACTGTGTTCATTCTTTCATTTCATACCTGCCGGCACTGAATTTTGTGGAAAGCACTCACAAAGTCATTCCTTTTACAACTGGTAAGTTTGGATGAGAATTCATTCCAAAATAACATGAGAGTTCACATTACATTTTATTACTTTTATCCAAAGCGACTTATAAGTCGAGATATAAGATAGAGCTTTACAAAAGGTGCATAGGTCAATGATCATAAACAACAAGATAGTCCCAAAACCATTGCGGGTAGCCAAAACATGAAGCATACATTGTGAAAAGCAAATAAGTGCCAATGGGTGGAATCAGAAGAGCATTTCAATTAAACAACATGATCCTTGAAAGTGCTAGTGTACCTGGAGGAAAGTAAGCAACAATAATATAATTCACAGCGAGTTCAAGCAGTTAAATCAGATACAACTAATCAACAAGTGCAGCAAGTCCTTCAAAAAGGATCATTGAGTTCCTGAAGGAAATAAACTAACATCTGATCCAACAAAAAAAGTACAGTTGTACTCCCGGAACAAGTGCGTCTTTAGCCTTTTCTTGAAGGTGGAGAGACAGTCAGTGTCTCTGGTGGAGGTGGGGAGGTGATTCCACCATTGGGGGGCCAGACAGGAGAAGAGCTTGTGTTGGGACCGGGCGCTCTTGAGAGGTGGGACCACCAGACGGTTGTCCGAAGAAGACCGTAGGTGGCGGGTGGGGGTGTAAGGCTGGATGAGAGACTTGATGTAGTCCCGTTCACCGCTCGGAAGGTCAGTACCAGGGTCTTGAATCTGATGAGAGTTGATTGAATCATAACAATGCAGCACTCACTTTTAAAATGTTTAAATTGTTGATGAACCATATAATCTATTTTGAGAGTAAATTGCAGTGGTTCTGAGTAGCTTTAGGTATAGTTATATCTAGTCAATGAAACAAAATACACTGAGGAATAGAAACATATGTTTTTTTTTTGCTGTCGTATTGAAGTAGTAAGTAGGCTGTTGTATAAATGAGCCAACTTTTCGTGGTAAGAAAAAAATGTATTGCATTTTTCAGAAAACCTGAAAATCAATATTTCCCGAAGCGGAAATGAATGGCCCTGGGGTTATTCCAATCAAACACAAAATCAACGACTGACTATGCTCAATTGTCTGGAGTTGGGACAATCAGATTGTTGACGTCCTTACTTGAAGAGGTCCCTACTCTCCTAGGAAGCCAGTCAGACCAGGAGAACAAAAAAGGGATTAGCTGCAATACCACCCCACCCGTCTAGGCCTTACATCAGGACCAGACCCTTAAGTTCACAGATCCCCCAATTACCTTGTCAATCATTCCTTCAACCCCGCGAGACTTTGTGGCTCCTACTTACAGGTGAAGAAATGTTCTGGTGTCTTTACCTTGCAGTTCCCATTAAGCAGACTTGGGGAAATAAAGGATTTGTGTTCATGGGTGGGGTTTGTCTTGGAGAGAAGAACTAGTGCAAGTCCCAAGTTATATCACAGCAAAGTGAAACCCTTTTTGTTGTGGAACTGTTTTTTGTTTTTCAAAAAATGTATCCATATGAGTGTACGTTCCAATCTGAGCTTGAGAAGTGAATGAATCAATGATAACCTTTTATTGTCAAATTTAGTAGTAGGATCATAGTACCATGACATTAAATCACTCAAAATATTGAGCACTCACATGATTCAACATTCATCACTTTGTCTTTGATGAAAAGCATAATGCACAAATAATGAATTATTTTCAAAAACATAATACATCATATAATCTCCCAGATCTTTCCTTCACTTTTTCTATTTTACTACAAGTTACCATGAGAACACGTTCCATAGTTACGACTTCAGCTTGATAAATCTTTTCAGTCTCTTTCTGATCCCACATTTGCCTAATCCCTCCTCATGTTCAGTATCCTGGGATATCAAAACTTCCTTAAGTATACAGTAGATGCATGGTGACGCACCAACAAGTAATTTGACCACAAGACCACCCCAACCACAACCTTCTACCAATGCACAAACAAGGTGTTTATAGCTACAGTATGTTGTTCGACGGGCTCGAATCAGCACAAGAATCAGGACAAGAATCAGGAATAAAAGTCATGGGACGTAAACAATTGTGGATTTTATGCAGCTAGCACTAATGTCAAAGGGGGAATCAATGAGCGTGAAATATATGTGTAACTGGTGTCACACACCCCTCATTAGTATTGCTTCCTCCCAATCTACCAATACTGGCCTTCGAACTCGGGGTCCTCTGACACCAAAAAGCTAGCTCTTCGATAGCACGGCTCGGCGGTATTCATACTGAGGGGCGAGATTAACTGTTCACCTTGTTCACATATACACCTTTTCATTGAGCTTTTGCAGTTTAAAATGTTTTGTTAAACAACCACTTTAAGGATATGGAGGGTCTGCGGCGTGGCACACCATCAGAGCTCATCGGAACACGTTCCACGGTTCGAATCCAGGCCACTTCCTGCATGTCCTCCCCTCTCTCTTTCAGACATTGGCTGTCTCTCTCCACTGTCACTATCATTGCTGGAAAAGCCCAAATAATACCTTAACCCTTGTGTTATCTTCGGGTCATTCCGACCCATCAGTCATTGTGACCCACCGTCGTATTGCGACAAATTTACCTCATACAAAAACAAAGTGAAGCATTTTCTTTTAACTGATGGGCTGTCTCAGACCCCCCACATTGCAAAGGTTAAAAGAAAATTATTTTTATTTGTTTTTGTATTGGGTAAATTTGTGTAAACACAACGATGGTTCGTTATGAACCTTTGGGTCATGTGACCCGAAGGCAGCACAAGGGTTAAGTATACGAAGGGTTATTCAATAAAAAGTCAAACATTTAGGAACCTTTAAACTAGCTGCTGTACCCTATTGCTAATTTCTAATCGTTTGATTTCGTATTAGTCTGAGGTACTGAATTGGCTGTAGCTGTGTGCACAACAGAGCTAGCCGGAATTGTAAATACTGTAGATTAAGGCTGCTACCACGTCCATAATACAAGCTGATTCCAAAGCAGCCAACTTCCCTGTCGAGCACATTGTGTTTTGGTGTAAGGCAGTTATTATTCTTTTGTAACATAATGTTGTTGTTTTTCTGCAGTTCTCTGATCAAGCCAAACACTGTTCTATTATTCATGCGGTTGAATAGAATGACTCTTCCTGCGGTACAAGGCACCCCAAAATCTTTTGTTGTGAAGGAATAGTTATGAAGAAAGTGAGGTTGTTAATAAATCATAGCGTAATTGGATGCACAGAATTCTCGGTGGGATGGTTAACTGCGTGTCATGGCTCGTTTCGCGAATCATACAGAGACACAACGTCAGTTTTAAACACAACTTTCAGACTTTCAGGATAGACAGTGAGTAATGGCGAACAATGGAGCAGTCGCTGGAAGCTTCTGTGGTTTGTCAGTCCCCCTACTCTTCTTTAGCCTTCAGACAAGGCCACGTTTAATCCTTGACTATTATTTTCCCCTGGCCTTTCTCTCTAGTGACATTCCCACAGGAATAAATCCTTCCCTTGTTTTCCAGCCGGGCTGCTACACCTTGCCATAGTGCACCCCAGCCAGTCGAAACTCTAATATAATTTCTTATTGATTTCTTGTTGACCTCCCATGAAGCAGTCATCATTCTGTTATACACTCCACACGTCTACTTAATGAAATCAATAGCCCCCCCACCGAATGGAGCTCTGCCGGGACTCTATTGGATCTCCATTCTATCAGTCTGAGTGTAATGTGGTTTTTGGTGTTTTCGGTGTCTTTGAGATGCTCTCGCCATCCCACCCCTCTAACACCGCATCATTTGACCTTTGAAAGTGGGAGTGCACATGCAAGGCCCTGAACAACCTTTTTGGATGCTCCGGCTTGTTTGTATAATAGTAAAAAAAAGATTTGCGGTTTGATTTAAAGTGATGGTTTAGGATATGTTGTGGGTTGTAATACACTTAAAATGATGGGAAAGAGATGTTCATCTAGCAATGGGTACAGGTTCTAATGTGCTGAACTTATTGTCAATCTACCAATGGTTTTGCATTAAGAACTTGTCGAAGGCAATTACTTGTTTTCACAGAACATGGTTTAGGCAGCTTACACAGCTTATGATTCATGAAACTGCACTACATCTCTGAAAATGTAAACAGTGAAAGTCAGGTAGGGAATGGAACTCTATTCATCACAAATGGCGTCAGTTTGTTATGTCTATTGAATTCACAGTATTTGACAGATAGCTTTTTGCACCCAAGAATATACTGTAAATGCACAGTGTGATGAAAGAAAATCCATGTCAAACTATTTAAATCTTCAAGACTGGATGTGGATCAAGGTATCTGCTGGACACAAACATTTCCCAGAGTTCTTGCAACATTTTCACAATAATTGAGGTAGACCATCTAATCTAGCATTGTTTGGTGAAAAGTGTACATCGGTTCTTTATGACATCAGAGGGAATCAACATTGCACCATTTATACACAAAGTATGCTAACTCTAGATACAAACAAGGCAGACCAACAAAATTAATACAAATGTCCGCAAGCAAACAACACAAAAAACACACAAGGTCAATAGCAATAGAGTGAATAAATGTAGCGATAGACCCTGGGTGTGTGCGATTACAGAGCACCGTGTCTATTTTGTTTGCTTTCCCCCTCGGCATGGCGTGTGTGCGGTCTCCGCTGGGGTCCGCGTTGTCCTCCACTTGCTCGATGGCTGAGTGGCTATTTAGATGACATCGCCGCCAAACAATGACAACGCTGTTGTTGTAGAGACAGTCAAGGTGACATCTGTGCTTCTGACACAATGCGATGGCGCTGCTAACTAAGTCAATGTTGACAGTTGGGCTTTTCCACCCGTTTGGTTTTCGAGTGCCTCACTGGACTCGAACCAACAGAGAAAAATGCACTATTTCGAATTGTGCCCTCGAACTTGAGGTAGATGCTGTTGGAAAGTCGGTCAAATCCATTGGGATTTAAAGACAGAACTGAGCAGGTTGAAGACACAGGGGAAGTAGTTATTCATAATCATAATCAAAAAACGTGTTCATTATCTGATATCAAGCTAATTTGAACGCCATATGGCTGCTGTATCCGCCTAACTGTGGGGGGGTCAAATGTTAAAATATAATTTGACAAGAGTATGTACAATGTGCACGCTGTGCTTAACAAGTGGGGAATGAGAGAAGTGAAAGCAGAGTATTCTTCTGTCTGAATGTAAGAAAAATGTAGCTGACAGGACAATACACTGCTCATTTTCAGATAAGGTTGGGCGGTTCACCCCAACCCCCCCCCCCCCCTTCTCCCCCCACCTCTTTCCCCCCAGGATAATATAAGCTAACCGCATGCCAGGCAATGAAAATACTCTGCCAGCTCATCTTCCACAACGATTCAGGAGCAAAAGGTATTTCAGACAGCTCTTGTTTTAGTTTTATGAACACAGGCACCTCATTTATATACAATGTTAGCACCTGCAAAATGAGAGCGGGAGACTGCACTGTAGGTCTCCGATACACAAGCCTGACACATTTAACAGGTTTCAAATGAACAACAGCGAAGAGTTGGCGTGTCTGACAGATGCTGATAACATTGTATATGTGTTGGTCACAGTCACGGGTGCTTGAAACATAAACGCATGTGTTTCTTGGCTTCAGAAATCGTTGCTCTCACCATGGAACTCTCTAGATTTGCACTGTCTTGAAACTTTGAGGAAGCAAGCTCCAGAAAAGGGGGAAGGGTAAGAGATGAGAGAGGGGTAGACAGAGAAGGTGGAGGCTGGAGGGGGAACAAGAGAGCGAGCGTGAAAAATGAAAACCAAAAACAGTGTTGACTGAGAGAAGGGTAAGGAGGATGGGGCGAATGCCTGCACAACTAATGAGTTCTACCCTAAGACACACAAAAAAAAAACACTGCACTTCACACATGCAGAAAGGACAAACACACTGATAGCTCACACACAGCTGCACGCAGTGCAACATAGAAAGAAAGCACGTTTATAACAAAGAGAAAACCGATACTGTAAACATGATGCACGTTGACACGTTTCAGACGAACATTCTCCACGGAGAGTTTGAAAGTACAGATATTTACCGAATGAGCCAGGAGACGGACGGACAAACAAAATGCATATTTTCACACATGCTTACGACATGCACACACTTGGGTAAGGGAGATGCATGGTAGGGGATTTTTTTCCCCCCAACAAACCAAAGCAATTACTACACTGTGCCTGCAAATTGGGTAGAAGCCAGATACCTCCTGAACACGAGAGAGAGACAGACAGAGAGAGGGAGAGAGAAAGGGAGAGATTAAGGGGAGGGGGGGAGGTGAAGGATTGAAAGAAGGAGCAGAGCAGATCCATGGTAACAGAGGAAGGACAAAGAGAAGCAGATGGAAGGGAAGGGAAGAGAAGTGTAAAGAGATAGACGTTTCGAGTCTTAAATCCATCAGCGTTACACATTCAAAATGTCCAAAACGGAGAGAGACCGAATTATAGAACATAATTCTCTTGTTACTTGTTACTCCCAACAAACTTACAGGATTGGTACCTTCCTCAAAAATATCTCATGGAAATGTGCTGGTTGTTCCAAGTAGTCACTCACAGTAGAGTGCATGCTGTTTTTATATTGTGAGCAATACTGCATGGAACATTGATGTTGTATTGAAGATCATACCCATCATAAAACATAACTGATATCTTGAGTCCCCCCTCCCTCCCCTGGATGCTTATGATGGAATAATAATAACCTCTGGATTCATCATTAACTCCGAGGTTGAGAACTGCTATTCAATTCGAGTGCGGGCAAAAAGCAACATTCTCTTCCAGTGTGAAGTAAACAGCATGACATCATCAACTAAAACACTCGAAGAACACTCAAAGATGCACACAGAGCATGTGCGAATGACCAGTGTAACGTACACGCCAATACAAGGAGGGACGGAACTGCGAATGAAAGTTAGTCGGAGGGAGAGAGAGAGAGAGAGATTACGTTTGAAGCTTCTTACACGGTTGTGTAGGAACTTGTTTAAAAATAGCCTCAATTTAAATGGGCCAGATAGGAGATAAGCTAGCTACTATCTGTCTCCGTGTGCGCAGTGTGTATAATGAGCTCAGGCCCACTCGCTCTATTAGCGCAGACACACAGGCTCCAGCTGTGGTAATTAGACATTGGCGAGATTAGATTATGATTTTGACACATTAACTCAGGCCAAATCGTCAATATTAAGCAGGTAAAACATGTGCGTGTGTGTCTGTTTGGGTGTGATGTGCAAAAGCTGGATTCTAAAACGTGGGGCAAAAAAAAAACGGCTTCCTAAACTTGAACAACTTATTAATGAGGGTTTGTTGGTTAATGCCTGGATGGGATGAAAGATGAAAGAACCAAATAAAACCTTTCCTTAAATGTGCCATTCGAACCGTGCGCAGTCTCGATGCAATGTACAACGTTGTCTGTTAAGTTGTTTGTGTGTGTATTGGGGGGTGGGTGGGGGGTGGAGGTGTTATGGGTTCACTTCCTCCGTTGCTCATCCATGTGCTGATTCCCCCTCACCTCAGTTCTGTGAGCAGCGCACGGATTCTAAACTGATTTGGGATTTGGCACATGATCTGGCCCGATACTGCATCAACCGCATAAGACTAGCATGGTTTGCCTTCAGCATTTCAGCCTTGACACGCTTCTGTAGTCGCGTGACACAAGCCAAATGCTGCGGAATACTGCACACTGCCCAGGTCGGGCAACGCAAACAGGCGTCCCAATTCATTCTCTCGTTCGAGGCCATTGTGTTCTACAAAGACTTATCTCTGGAAAGCGGGTTTTTCCACCGCCACTTTCCTTCTCTCTGCTGTTTTTTTCAACTGTCACGCCTGAGTGACATGCGTTTGCCCCCCCGGCTCCAGAGGGGTCATAAGAGTAGCGTTGTCTCACTGTCTGGCCTTTACCCACACTCACACGCCCTCACCCACTGGCTTGCTTTCACACACACTTCGAAAACAAACACAGAAACTTCCCCAACAACAAGACGACCCTCCTTCAGCCTACCGGATGAGCCCGAAAGTAAGGTGCGACGAAGGACCATTTATTAATCGTCGTCCGATTCCAACCCGAGACGGCGGATCGCCCATTCCCTTTGTGTTTTCGGAAACAGGAACAGTTCCAAAACGTCATGCTGGGAAGAAATAGGAGCTATACTATTTGGCTTGCAAAAGTGCATTTTCAATGCGAGTGGAAGCCCCCCCGACCAACCCCCCCCCCTCCCCTTGTTCTGTCTAGCCGTCATTTGCCAGACAGTGCTGACTCGAGTTGTTTGACAGAACAATGATTATCCTGCGCTCTCATGACCAACACCCTCTCTCGTCTCGGATCGCCTCCTACCCCTCCTCCCCTCCTCTCAGCACGACACGCCTTTTAAATTCGGAAGAGCGGGGTCCCCCCCTCAGTTGGATTGACGGGCCTATCTATTGCTTAGCCACTTGGCTTTTCCGTGCCATCAGAAGTGCATGTGTCACCTACTGTATGCCACAGCCTGTTTGTCTTGGAACGTGACCATAGCATGAAGTCATTCAGCGTGATCTTTCCTTCCCATCAATAATGTATGCTCACATGATTCAGGTTCAAGTAGTATGCAGGCGGTAGAAAACTGTTTTTGAAGATACTCCTCGACCTGAAAGAGGATGCCTCACTGTACATGAACTCCCAAGACAGAGAGAACAGGGTCAGTCAGTCACAGCCTACCATGCCCATGGGTGTGAGATAACATTTCAAGAGTTTGTCAGGTAACACGAGAACGATGTGCTTTGAATTGGAACATGAATTTGATTCAGCTGACTATTGTACCTAACCAGCAGCAACACATCTTTTGCTTACTCTTTGATTTGATATATTTTAAGCCACGAAGACTGTACGATTAGAACGAGTGACGAGACGGCTGGCTAATATGGGAGAATTACTGACAAACCAAGGGGGACATAGATATCTGGGACGGTGGTGTTGGAGCTCCCCCTATAGGTCACAGGTAGAAAAACGAAAAAGCAGGGGAACTAGGTGCATTTTTACTAGAAGTTGTAATCGTTTGAAAAATGTCATTGACAGCTAGCATTCTTGAATCAGGTGCCACTACAGACGAATGCATACATGTAAAAGAACACACGTGGGGTTGAAAATGAAAGTACACGAGACAAAGACATCTGCTGTCGAGAGGAAAGTCAGCGAGGGTTGTTAGATACCCACCCCAATTGTGGTGAAAGGAAGGCTGCTGTTGAGATGTTTCCAAAGATAGGAGTACGACGCACAACGAAAGATCGGAGGTTGTTTTACTCAGCTTAGAGCTTCAGATGTTCATCTTAGTAGCGGTAATGATCTATCTTCTGCCAAGTGCCTTGAATTAGGAGGTCCGGGCTCTACTTGCACAAACACCGAACCCTCCACAGTCTTTGGAAAATGAGAGAGGGATCACAAAAGATGAAGCCGCAAGAAAAATAATGATACTGATGCTCCTCCAACTCAGTCGTTATCGTTATCTGGATGATTTGTTAAGACAAATACATTAACCAGCGTATTATTTGTATTTGATTTCATACAAACGGGCCCTTCAGCAAAAGTCTCTCAGAAATTGCAAGACGAAAGATCTTGTACTCATCCGTGTGACAATTAAGATTAAAATGAAAAAAAGCAGTGCACACAAAGTCTCTTGTAGCGAAAGAGGAATTTGACCCACACGTCGGATGTTGGAGCACTGAGCTTTTTTCATCCAGCTTGAATGGCGCTTCAAGCCAGAGTCCTTGGTTTCTCATTTCCAACAATTCAGGTCAAAAGGTTAAACAGGTTGCCATTTCAGCTCCCCTGCATCCCCTTCTCCACCTAACCTTTTAGGACAAGGATTCAGGGTCCAGGCATTGTGCTTGCTTCATCATCTTGATTTTTTCGAGACCCCTTCGGGACTGCGTGTATCTCATGGCTCAAATTACACACTCAGGAGATAAGGCTTTCTAGCCCAGTAAGGTATTGAGTACGTCCACAGAATGGTAAGACCAGGAAAAAAAGAGCTGTATTAAGCATTTTGTCCTGACTATGGTACACGGATTAGGCTGAGCAAGCATTGCTCCTCGCTCAAGCGCATCTCCGATGACTCAGTCGATGAATTGCGCTTCTACGTTAGTGGGATCTTAACGTTTAACTTAAGTGAGAGACTTGGAAAATAAAGTAAACAGTTGGCCATTCGCTTCATCGAATGTTTCAGGAAGCGTCACTTACAGAACACCGCTCAAGAGATCCAGAGCAGCTAGGGCTTCTCTGTACCTAGCTTTGCAGATGCTTGTACACTTACAGAGAAAGTGTTTGTGAACTCGAGGGACCTCACCAAGGGATATTCACCATTTTCGTATTGATTAAACCGCATTCTTACCACTCTTGCCAGACAGGGCCACAAGCCTTACTTGTATTGCTATAGATCACTATTCTAGTCTTCAAGTGAAGATGGAAAGTGTAGAGTTGGACACCACAGGAGGATAGAAGAAAAGCTTGGAGCGAGGAGGCAGTGAAAAAGAAGAAAAGGCTAGATGCAGGAAAAACAGGCCTTGGCAGTCAAGCCGGAGATGAGCTTCGAGAAAGGTTCAGCTACGCAGGATGGCCTTTTGGAAGATGCAGTGTTCCCTCTCGAGTGTTTGACGGATCAGACCTGACATCTCGAGATGCAAATGAGAAACTGTTGTTAGATTCCAGAGGTTCCCGGCAGAGCAGACAGCCAGGTGTAGGCAGTTATGGAATAGATAACCATGGGGCTGCAACCATTGATGTTGCAGAGGTTTTGGAGTATTTTGGATATCGGCAGGAGTATGAGGAGGTTTGTGGTGCCGTACTGTAAGTAAGTAAGTAAGTAAGACTTTATTTATATAGCACATTTCATACAAGAATTGCAGCTCAAGGTGCTTTACATAAAATCAATAAAAACAATAATACAAGTACCCTTTTCTAGAAGTTTAATTTACAGCTTTTGCGCTTCATCCTTGTGCTGGTAGTAAATCTGCAGATTGATCAGCTGAGCAGAAGGGATCTGATGCCTTATCTCTGAACAGGGACTTAGACAGCAAGAGAATCACTGTCACCATGAGTGATAGTAATGGCTATCTGCGAAACCTGGACCACTGGGCTCTCTCTATGCCACTCTCAAGCACACACACACACACACACACCCTACTGCATGGGTGCGTGCCTGCCTGCATTCACACAAACATGCATTGATGCACGCAGGCAAACACACACAGTATACACACCTTTCACTTGCAGACCCGTTCAGTTGCAGGATATCAACACACATTCATAATGTACACACATAGCTGTCCCATTGATTTTAAGATGTGATTCTGTTCCATATGAACCTCATAAACACCATCAAAAAACACTGAAACAGGTAAACCATGCTATCAAAGCTGAATCAGAGATCAACTGTTCCTTGAATCTATTAACCAAAGTATCTGTAGTAGCTCAATATAGATTGAAGTGACTGGTTCTTTATGCTGCTTGAGAGCCTTGGGCTTCTTAGATAAACATGCTAGCATGCCTGCCTGGCTGTGGAGAGCATCTCTCTTATTAATAGCAGCCTTACCCTCAGGTCTCACAGAAGACTGATCCAATGTCTGACATTAGGAGGAACAGCTAGCGTTAGCAGTGAAAAAAGAGGGCTAGCTCGCTAACGGCTAACCTAAGGCTATCCCATTTCCCCTCTGCTGACTGAAGGTACTATATCTGAAGTGTTCACTTAGCAAAACCGAAGAGAACAAAATTGAGAGGTGCAGAGTCTTTGTAAGTCAGTTAGTGGGAGCGGGGGGTGGGAAAGAAATAAGCCTGATAAGGAATTTGCTGCCCTTGTGAGGGTGACTAGAATTTATATGTAGGATAATTAAAATATTCCCCTTCAAGCATTGTGTGGTTAGAATCATCAACTTTATTGATAGCCTTAAAGTATTCTGCCAACTTCAGAATATGAAAATTAACTTTTCCCTGGGTAGAAGTTTCATAGAATACAAATTCCCTCATGACACTTTTCATTGAATGCGAAGGCCCCGCATTCTCCTAAACATCTCATTTTGTGACGTGCAGTCTTCATCAACTTTTTCAATTAATGTTAGATTAATCCAGTAATCGTTTTACTGGATCTTAATTAATTTGGCAATTTTGTTTCTCTTATCATGCTCTGGGGATCTCTCAAGGGAAAAGTGGGTTCCCGTGGAAAATGTCCCTGCATCTCAACATTCCTTCAACGTGAACAGACTATCCTAAATACATAGCTATGCGCAATAGGACTATATTATACCGCAACTTTTACTACATTAAGCAAACATTGCTGTTATAAGTTGTGGTCTATTTTACATTCATGTTCGGTTTCAGGTCAAATGTTCTACTCCTCATTAGATGCTTATTGGACTATCGTTCCCTTTCCACCCCAAGAAATTCGGATGACTCTCGAGTGGATTTAACTGCCCACGTTTCATTGAGTATAAAACACAATGGGAGATTTGGTCAGGGGAGTTTAAGAACTGACAAACCAGTATCTGCCTAAACAGCCTCTGCATGTGGTCCTTCCACAGGACACCAGCCCAAATCTGCCTGTTCCTGAGCTGCGGCCACTTGCCTTTCTTGTGGTGGATTCGAGAACATAACTCTTCCCAGATGCTTCTCCTGAGAAAGAGGAAGACTTGAGGAGGAGAAGGGCGAGAGAAACAGAGAGAGAGAGAGAGAGAGAGAGAGAGAGAGAGAGAGTGAGGATGAGCTCACTCTTCATTCGTGTCGGCGATGAATAAAGAACACATGCTGGCCCTCCGTTTGATTCCCTCCCTCCGTCCGCACGCCTATAAATCAGACCAGCCCACGTGCACAGATATGTCCTTAGCAGAGTGGAGGAAATGGAAAGCGAGAAACGAGGGGTGAGAAAGAGAACGACAGAGATTGAGGGAGAAAGGGAAGCTTCCTCTTCATCGGATGAATACGATATTGCACCATCCACGCCATGCTTCCATCTCCTCAGAGATTCTCCCCTAGGGACCTTGTAGTCTCTCCATGCATGTTTCTCACCAAATCTTCGCCTTGCATCTTACGACACATTTCCTTACTGCACAGAGTAAGACCAGAGACTACACAGTAGTGTTCACGGCTGGCTGTGAGTGCCTGGTTCGACATCAACATCCAGACAAGAGCGTATACGTGTGTACAAAAGGAACAGTTTGAATTTGTAAACTTTCCCAAGCCCTTTGAGGTTTAAGGTTGCTCGGATGGTCCGTTCGTCAGAGCGCTGAGGGGATGTCGAAGGGTCTTGGAGGAGTTGGAGGAGATGCAGGGGGACCAGAGGCAGTCTTGTCAGGGTGAGGCGTGACAGAGTCCAGGCGACACCAGTGGGAAAAGACCTCAGGCCCAAACGAACTGGCGGGCTCAGGGGATTTACTTTTGGGTGTTTGCTTGGCTGGACTTAGGTCTTTAAGACCACTGCTGAAGGGGAGGGTGAGTTCTGATGGAGTGCACACACACTGTGCAGTATACAGCTGGACTGGGCAGATTTTTCAACCTCTTTATCACTTTCTTGCTCTTTCTCTCTCACGCCGAATCTCTCTTTTCTCTCTTTCTCACACACACTGGTTCCCTGTCCCTGTCTGTTATGCACACATACAAATACAAACACACACACACACACACTCAAAAAGTATTTCTCTCTCATATTATGTCTGCCTGGAAGGTTAAGTCACATCAATTGCCAGGCAGACTGTTATCAATTAGCTTCCTTTGTGTCTGCAGGACATGTAAGGAAGTAGAAGATGAGAAATTAGAAACAAAAAGAAACTGGAGAGAAGTCCAATATTATGACAAGTAGCTTTCCGGGGGTTTGTCTATGGTATGTGCATTCATTGACACCTGCATAGCAGTTGGGGTTAGGAGCATCTTAGACATTGTCAATCAGACATCTCCCACACTCAAATTCTGCAATGGTAGGAACCAGCAGTAGGTGTTTTCTGCCGAGGGAGGTGTGTGTGTTTGTGTGTGTCTGTGGATGTCTTCCTTCCTCTCACGAAACATGTGGGCTCTTTGCCACACCTTGACAAGGAACAAAAGGCCACCCTGCAGATGGTTATCATTCCACAGCATTTGCCAAAAGCAACGAGACACAGAAAGAAAGAAATTGAGAGAGAGAAAAAAAGGCGATTGAGGCAAGAGGGATGAAGAGGGAGAGAACGAGAGAGAAAGAGCCGCGAGGGATTAATAATGTACATGTTCTCACAAGTTCTTACCCTGCGAGGTATTGTTCAAAAGGAGAACTGCATCCTGGGAACACAAAGACTCAAACAAAGACTGGAATTAAAGAAAACCAACTGCTAAGACATGCAAACATGCTGTGTTGTTGTTAAACAATACTTTTGGTTTATTGGTGGATTTTTACAGCCATTCTATTTGTTGACATGCTGTAACAACAAGATATTTGTGTATGTCACAGCACTCAATTATACATTCTGGGCCCGATCTTGCACCCAGCGCAATTTACTTTGTCAATGACGCAAGTATCATTCCTAGTTTGCACTCGACGCAAAGCTGACTTTTCCCTCCACAGACGCACGTCGAAATGACCTTGCGCTCCCGTGGGCGGTTCAGCGAAAAAGGAGGCGTGTTCCGGCGCAAACGTTCCCTGGTGCTATTTTGCAGTTTCCGAAAAACAATTCCGCCACTGACCAGGAAAAACGTGGTCGAAAGTCAATGGCGCATTATTCAGATGCTATTTTAAGGGCGCAAGCTTGGTCCGTGCACACTGCTGGCGAGGGCAGGGTCTTCTTTCTGCGAAGCTACGTTACATTGTTTTGATTTATGGCGTGTTACATTTCTTCAATGATTATAAAAAGATTTTCATGAGAAATCTCTATGTATGTGAACATGATTTGTAACAATTGTGCCAATTTTCTCCCACGCCTGTTTAACCGAAGCTAATTTGGGTGGGTTTCTTCTCCCATCTCCATCAGAATCAGAATTCGGTTTATTCGCCATGTAGCCTATGTTACACAAACACGGAATTTACTGTGGCAGGAAGGTGCAAACAATAAACATATACGGGTCTTAAATTAAGTAAAAAAGTACAATAGTTAAACAAATTCCTAGAACCAAACAATTTAAAAAATAAAATATAGGGTAGGCTATATAAAAATAAGAATAAGAATTTGAATGAGCAGCATGAGCGGGCAATTTAGTGCAATGAGAAAACTTCTCTGCCTTTCCCATACAATGTCACTTGTCTATCTGTTACGGCCCTGACTAGAACGTCGGTCTCCTTGGCTGTGAACCGCTCCTGGCGTGCGCCTGGCAAATCCGCCGTTATAATAGCAATCCGCCATGGAACAAGCGCTGCTCTTAAAGGGAATGTGAGATGACGCTCTGATTGGTTTATTGCACATTACGCCCAAACCACACCCATTAGTAATGTAGCTACTTCGGACCTACCCATTTTAGATTTGCGCCAGGCGCAAAGTCATTTATCCCGCCGGCAAAATAGCAACCGAGCCGGAGTCCCGCCCACAAAGTTACTTGCGCTTTGAGGTTTGGTACTTGCGTTTCAGATCGTCAAAATAGGGGGGACAGTCTTGTATGTTACAATAGATACTGAGTCATTGCTTGTATGTGACTTTTGAAGGTATGACATCTCTACACTAGGTTGAAAGGGTTATATTGCCAAGAGGAAGGATGGTCATCACATGAAAAATGCTGGCAGGTGAATTGTGGGAAATATTTGGACACACTGGCCCATTCGAAAAATAAAATAAACGTTTGTTATTTTTTTACGTGAAAGAGGCCCTTCCATATCTGGGGCAAATAGTCCCCAATGAGGGCTGAAACAGGACAGTACACATCTGCTACTTAACCTGTTTACGCTCCTGTTTCGCCCGCGAGACAAAAATGCTGCCTCCCCCTTCCTCAGTTACGACGCACTAAATTCTAAAAAATATATTTTTTAGACGCTACACATGTTATACATCGTTGGAAAGCTACGATTCTTGTGCTTCCATTGAAATAAACCAATTCAAGATCAAGTCGCAATAGCAAGCAAAGTCAACGTCTTTTTCCGGTGAACATTCCTTCAACAATGCCAAAGAAAAAAGTTGTACTCACCCTAAGTTGTTCAAATAGGTCCAGGTGTGCAAATCATGCCATCAAAACTTGATCTGCGTAAGTCCCAAGGGTTCAAAGTATCTAACCATGTAAAGTAATTCGTCCAAATACAATGTTTTACGTTCATGAATAGCCATTATCCTTTGTTTCATTATGCAAGTTAGCCGACGGAAGAAACAACTTGTTCACATAAAAGTGTTATTTTCTCCGATTTATCAACGGAGTATTTACAAAATGAAGGTCTCAAAATGTCCGTTGAACCCTCCCCTTTTGATTGACACCTTGTTCGACCCAATAGGAGCTTCCATGCCCCGTTGACAGCCCTCTAAAGCCAACTAGGTCTGTGCGTCCTGCCCCCCCCCGCCCCCCCCCCCCCACACTCGTTCTAAACAAATTTCTCGAACTGGCTTCGACTGGCTCTGAAATTAGCTCGTTAGCCTTGTAGCTGACAGCTAGCTGAAAATGCCAATACCTCATTTGTATGCGTCTGTGGAGCCTTCAAAATAACAGTCGATTGCGCAATATGGTTGACAGAATCAGTGTTCTTTGTGCGCCAATCCTTGGAATCAGATAAAGCACTCCAATGTGTTCATGCTTCAGTTTTTGTGTTTCAGTATTACTAATTAGGGATTTAGCTATTATATATGATATTTCTAAGTACCAGAGATGGGCCAGAGATAACAATTATGAAAAAAATACCTTTTTATTTGACCTTGACCTTGGTTACAAAGGGTCATTTTGGAGTCTCCAAAAGACCCTTTTAGAAAATTCCTGGATGTACTCTTATAAAAACATGTGTCAAATATGAATATATTGTGGTATTATGTTTGACTTTTGATTTGAATTGGGTAAGGCTTCAACCTGTGGTCCAATTTAGTCTTCCAGATAATACCTACCACCTCTAGGCCTATTCAGGCCTCTGTTTTCAAAACAAAATCTAGGCGGAAATAGAAATTTTCACTTTCCTTGTGTTCAAGCTTCTATTACTCAACACTAGAAGGACTGACAGGGGTCCTGACAACAGGGGACATAACTTCAGAGTGTCAGCTTTCAAAAGAGATCATTTACATGCATGTACTCCAAATGGTTCAAGAACAGCTTCCAATTTACTTTGGGTATGCTGTTTAGGCGTTTTCAGGCAAATTTAACAGGAACATGAAAAGGTTAATGAATTAAAAGAGCAATTTAGGCCTCTTTGTCTTCTTTTCCAGTTGAATTGATTACATCTCTTTAACAAGCATCTTGATGAACTCCATGGTTTTCACAGTGTTTTATCATGAGACACTGCTAAGTAAAGGTATTATCATCAAATGTAAATTGATGTGTTGTTGTTACTCTGAATTATTTGCCCGAATTAATTGCCCGAATATAGTGTTATCCTACACATTGTCAAAGTCAAACATATGACAAGACATGACAAGGAATATAGAACCGGTAAGATCTGTTTAGTTCATGCTAGATCATATCATTCTGGCCCAAGCATGCAATCTTTCTCCAACTGAATCCTTTCAAGAACAAATATTTTAGCTGTGTCACATCCTGTTCAACAGCAAGCCAAAACATGGCTGCAAACTGTAATGAAACGACCTTTGTTAGCATGTCAGAAGACGAGAGTCTTCAAGTCACTCATCAGTGTTCCTGACAAAGGAAATATGAAGTATGTCTGCACTTCGCATGTTACAGCATTTCCAATAAATTCTGGATTAGCCACAGGGTTAAAGCATGTCAACAGGAAATGAACAAAAACAAATTCCTGTGTCGAACACAACCAGGGCCGATCTTGTTCCTAACACACCCACGAACGAAAAACAGAAAGAAGTAACAATTAACCCTGTCCGAAGCAACGCGGTTTGTTTGCTTTCTGCACGTCAATCACGATCAGAAGGGCTGTCAGAGAAAGCTTATTGTAATATGTCGGAGTCAGTGTGGGCGGTGACAGGCTTCTAGTCTCATCTGTTCCTCCTAGGTAACGTTTGCCATATTGTAGCCCGAGGCTGCGTTAGATTTACAGAGGAGGTGAAGGTATTGATGCATTCCAGCCTCCAGCTGATCCTCTTTCTCACCTGTCTCGATCAACCCCTGTGATCACGCTCACCTTGACACCTCGCTTTCCGAGAATGGCAGGTTGATGTCATCGGGACGACAGAATGGGATGACGGAGACGGTTTGTGTTCATGGTTAATGTAGACATCGAGGAGCCACAGTCATAAGCATTAAGGTATTAAACTGGAGTGCATTTTGGAATCCCGAGAGTTCAGCCTAACAGTGATAACCCAAACTTAAAAGAAGAGAGGCCAAATTAAGAAGGTAATAAATTCAATTTGGGGATTTCTATATAGAATTTTGTTTGTGCATGTTCCCATTGAGTTATTCAGTACATTTCCAAGAAAAAACAAAAGACAAAAAAACTCATCTCCCTTGCCAGATGGCTTTTCGGCCACCCCTACCCTTCACCCCCTTCCTTCCTTTCGATTCTCCGTCCATTTCTGTGCATCTTTTTCGTATCTGGTTTGTTTCAAGTGTCACTTTGATGCAGCTCGGTGAGCAGGGGAGAAGACCAGACAAAGATTTTGCCCCTTGAGACTTTTATCAAAGATTTGTTTAATCCAAAATCCTCTGCTAGCACAGTACTGCCTGAAAATAGACAGTACCAGACTCCTCCATTTTTCCCTAGGCAGTTGGCCTATTCTCTCCAAAGATTTGCAGGTCTGGAGTCAGAAGCATGGGAATGTTCACCCAAGACACATGTTGAAATGTAAACCCTAGGTGGCGGGTCTACATGGAAAAGACTCAGGGTGTGACCATTGGTTAAAAGGTGTGAGTTCCGTTCTGGTTTGTCTCTCTGTGGTCACAGGGGGCGGTCTGTGGTTGTGTGTCGTCTAACTGAATACTTCCACGTCGCTCTACAAGGCACATGAAGGACGCACGTAATGTGGTTATGGACTTGTAATGAACCGTGATAGGGAGCACGATGGTGGGAATATGATTGCTTTTGATTAGGGGCATCTTTCCATTGAACGGATGTCTTTGATAGTGAGAGGAGCGCCCCCTGTCGAGAGCGGGAAACAGACCCCCCGATGCATGAATTCACTATCGTGATCAAAGACAAGAACCTGGGCTTTGATGCGTCTGATCTAATTTGTTCCTCAAAGGCAAACTCAGACACTATCTGTCTCCTCTATTCCTCACGGCCGTGTTGAAGGTCACTGGGTAACAATATTGGTGGGGCTTTGAAAACGCAAACTAATAAATCACACGGGCCTCTGCCAATGGAACTCAATTAAATGTTATTAGCCTTGGCAAATGAGGGAAAGTGGATATCCTTGCGACAGGAAAAACCTGCCCATATTCTAATTAAAATGATTACAATTAATAGGCTTAGGCGCTGCACTCAAGACTCACAATGGCCACACAATTAACTTAGACTTCTTTTTTTTTATCCCGTGGTTAATTACTGAAAGAATGGAGCAAACCCAATGACGGTCAAACACGGGGATGAAATGTAATATCGTTGACGCTTTGCACTCTTTTCTGTTTAACAAACCTATTGTTAGTAGATTGGAGGAGAATGCTACCGCAGACAGGCCGAGACCTACAAGCAGTGCTGTCTAGTTCCCCGTGACAGGATAACAGTATTATCTGCAGAGTCTAATAAGTCTATGAAATTATAAGCAATGTAAAACTGGAAGCATGGATGTGAATCCAAAATGTGCCTCCAAAACGTATTGCAAGGAGATTAGAGCGGTGAAGAATACCAATACATTAATTCATTAATTCATCAACTGCAGAAGAAAATCCCTTCTACGCAAGTGGCATTATCAAAGGGTGGCGCTTGTCGACAATCATCCAAACAGAAATCTAAATCAATTTGACTTCATCTCTTTATCTGGGGACCCGTGGTCCACTGTTAGCAAACAAACCCTCACCAGGCTCCAAAACACACACGCTAACACACAGTAATCTGGAAGCTGACCTGGCGCGCACTGCTCGGCTAGATAAAGGAGATTATCCGCTCGGTGGTGGGTTGGGGCAAGGGCACAACACTTGTGTTTGCGTGTGTGTGTGATTGTGTATGTGGGTGTGCCTCTGTGCGAGTGTGGCTTGGAAGTTATGTGACTACTCCTACCAACAGGGATGAAGGATTAGGGGGATTTTCTGAGCGGGATTGTCAGCAGGGGTTGGAGGGAATACCACTAAGTCCCTTCACCCTCTGACCTACAGGGCCAGTAGGCTCCTGGAGGTCAGCAATGTCCGGCTTAACAAGCCCACCTGGAGGTGGTATGTTCAACAACACACCAAAAAACACAGCAGTCTTGGACTGTAGCATTGAACAGTATGTGTACATATTTGACAATCTACTACACAAGTTAGAAACATGGAAACCTGAAAAGAATTCATTCATTTCAACAAGTTTGATTATCACCATAAATGGGTACCTGTGTGCTTGATCTACCTCACCTTTTGGTTTTACTCAAAGGCCCGATTTTTCTCTCAAACTCAAAGGACAGAACACGTTCAAGCGAGAATTGGAAATGCCAGGGGCCCCTTTTAGCCAGTCTCCTCAGGTATTCTCCGCCTTCACCAAAGCTTCGAAGAGCAAGACAACGAGAGCAAGCGAGATAGACATGGTCGACAGCGGAAACGTGCAGTGGGGAGGAGAAATGGTAAGACTTTATAGCTTTATTAAGAAGACCTTCCGATTGATTTCCCATCAACGTCTACGGTGATAAGATCGATGGAAGGATGGAGCAAAAAGGATGCGAGGAGGGGTGTGGAAAAGAATGAAAGATCTTTCCCCCGACTTGCTACAAAGCTGCCTTCACTCAGTGTAACATCCAGAGAGACCCGACATCGGACCAAGCCTGTCTCTTCTTAAGTAATTAAGACATTACTCCGGGGCCTTCCTATCCATATTTGATGAACATCCCAGCTTCAATTAAGTAGACCCTTCTGTCTCTCTGCTGTTCTGATTGATAGATCCCACCCAGAAAGGCTTGTGGGTCAGTGGATGGCCTCTGCGGCTTCAGAACACCCTTTGACCCCTTACCTGAAGCCTTTAGTCTTTAGGGCTGAAGAGGGACAGTACACATCTGCTACTTAATGAATTAAAAGAGCAATTTAGGCCTCTTTGTCTCGCAGTTGAATTGATTACATCTCTTTAACAAGCACCCTGATGAACTCTATGTGAATTCACAGTGTTTTATCATGAGACACTGCTAAGTAAGCTTATTATCATTGACTTGAATCGAACTGTTAGATGCCAGGGGAGCAGATTAGGGTAAATTAGTGTGTTGTTTTTGCTCTCTGCCCAATTTAATAGTTTTCTTTCCGAGACATTGTTGTTTATTTAGTGTCAGTGTGATTGTGTTTTCTGTGTGTGTGTGTGTGTGTGTGTGTGTCTGTCTGTATGTGTGGGACACAGTCAGAATCTAGGGTACAACTGCAAGCTCTTGGTGCTGGTGTTTGGCAACCTTAACATGTACACATTCTAGATGCCCAGGAGAGCAGTTAGACATCTAACTGAATATTACTCCATTTCATCTTGGCAGTGCTGGGGCAATGATGTGTAAAACTTCTGAGAATATTTGATTTTCGAATAAACAGATGTCATTGCCAGACTTCAATAAAACATAAAACAAAATGTGGGTGTGTTACCTTTAAAGAGATACGAGAGAACAATGAGAATCTTCCAGACTACTGGCTTCCTTCTCTTGGTGGGCTGAGTCAATATTTTACAGATTAACTTCGAAGAAATGATCCCCCTTGCATCGTTTTAGATGGAAGACTTTCAAATTACATTGGAACCATTTAAAAATTCATCTTTAATAGAGATGAAAATATAAAGCTTCAGAGCGAGTAATTGGAAAGAACTTTTGCTGCATATCCACAACCTCTCAGGCCTCGCACACATACACGATAATGATAATCGAAAGATAGAGAAGAAGAACTCAATTGCACTGCTGGATTAACAAAATGTCTGCACTAGTGCACCGGCCATTAAATGTAGTCTTGTTACAATTGTTCAATAGTTACAGTATTTCCAGGACTATACTTCAGGGTTATTGCACAGAAACTGGAGAAGATCTACGTATGTTAATCAAATGCACACTGCAGTGTATTAAAAAGTGTACACATACTGTAGAAACATTGAACTTTTTTTGAAGTTTTCTTTATTGTAGTATCTAAATAGCAGATATCCAAATCTGAAGTAAAAGCTTTTCATAGAGAAATATATTTGCCATGGATGACTAGACTTTCATCATTAATGCAATTACAGTTATTAGCACACCGAAATCGAAAGATTGCAACCCATTGTTCATTCGATAGGTAATGGAGCCCATGCAAGGCTGTATAAGTATTTTGACCAGTGATACTGTGCTTTGCATCCGGCTGCTTGTCACTGCAGGTATAACTGTTTCTGACATCTGTTACATCATGCGTGTGACTGCATTAAGTAGACCTTCGATAGAGTAGCTCTTACCAAGTGTGACTTCTTTGTTTCGGAGGTTGTAAGCTTAGCGACCTGAATGGAAAGGTCTCGGCTTGAAGAGAGGGAACATCAGTCCACTCTGTAGATGCCCAGCGGCTCAAATCCAATAAAACACAGGAAAACAGCGAACCAATCACATGGCCTCAATTACTGAAATGAAATAGGGGCATTCATAAAATAAAAAGAAACATTAAAAAAAAATGGCATGGCCATATTTATGCCATCTGAACCTAAAAACATTAAAGGGAATCAAGCAGATGTAAAATATGTTTGACGTCTTCTAAATATATCCCAGAGGATGAAATAAAGAAATCATACTGATGGATTATTGGGTTGACAATTCCAAAAAGGCCTTCAGGAAGCAAGTGGTCAATGGTAAAGTGGTCAGTTCCATTCAAGCACTTCGAAATGAACTTAATTTATGCATACTATTCTGACCATGAAAAACATGCCTTCACTGCAGTACTTTAGGTGAGTCGGCTGTTATCATTGCCTTTTACTACAATTGGTAAACTATAAGGGGTTTGCTTAATTATCAGATACTCCCCTACAATCCACACACTTGCACACAACCCCCTTATTAGACACACTTGTTCTCTCACTCTCTGTCCTCAAACACCCATATAAACATTGCCTTTTCCACTGAGGCCCTTTGCAGAATTAATAACAGGGGTCTCTAACCCAGACGGTGAAAATAGTGTTTCCTCCCCCTGTGTGCTTTGGTGCTCAGGGTGAAGAGGGCTCGATTCATCAACCGCTTTGACTAAACCCAGTGGGGAAAAAAAGAAAGCCTGGCCAATCGAGCTCTTTCAACGGCGATGAGGGCTGAATTGTTACTTACACCACGGAGAGCGGGAGGAACGAGAAGAAAAAGAGGGAAAGAAAGAATGGAAGGGAGTGTGATTTAGGGGTCTAATAGGTCTTTTACTGCTGGTGCTTTTCTAGAGTTTCCTAATTTCCACCTAATGGAATTCTCACCCATCACTGAGTGTGATGCTGATCGACTGGTAAGAGAGAAAGGTAGTACCTTTCTCAAGACCCATATCTGTCATTAGCTTATCAGATTTGAAGAAAATAGGGGATTTTGAGCATGACCCATTAAAAGTTGATAAGTGGTACAGTCTTCTTCAGAAACAAGGCATCTGAAGCAATATTAAAATATTTCCTTATCTGGTGCAAAATAATACCACTGGCGGGTGTCACGTTAAAATAGACTTAATCTGACAGTAGTTGTGTAATATTGCAAAAGCATTATTTTATAGAAATGAGTAACCTTGGTGCTACCCTTGGCTAAAGTAATCTGATTGTGTACACTGAGTGTGATAGTGAGAATTAATCTGATACGATCTACCTCTGCACAAACTGAGCACACTTATTCGAGGGAGGATGGGAGGGGGGTCTCCACAAGATAAGCATTCAAGAAAAGATATGTTGCACTTTACAAGCGTGATTTATGGAAGAGCCTCACAATTTCAATAACTTCCCCCAGCACACACTCAGGGTCAAGACATTGGTTTGACCTATCAGGACATTATTTGGACACAGATTATACATTGGCGGTTCCGGATCAGCTGTAACCCTTATAGAATTCGAACCAGAAAGTTCTAGAGTTTGAGAAACCTACCTCTCAAGGATGAAAACATAGATGGATGGTTTATTAGGCCCTTTGGCTTTCAGGTCACCCACTCATCACTCACGGTAAAGGGGTAGAGGACACCATAGGGAGATACCTTCTGACCACAGGTCAGTCTATCAAGCTGAGAAAATACATCTAAAGTAGACTTTGGGGAGGAGGGCTGATTTGAACCCCTTTTGCCCTTGGCTTCATTTAAAGTAATAACACCTTGGAACGATTTTAAAGCCTTTGATCTCGGACCAAAATACACCTCAGATGTCTTTGCTGTGTTGCAAAACAGATATGGACAGCATTTTTCTTGTGCTGTGTGATGGAGGCATAGTTGCTGTGGTTCCTGAAGGTGCGACTTGATGTTGTTCTGTCTATCATGGTAACAAATCTATGTATATCAGGGCAATTTACTTTTGTTGTCCTCAAAAAGCCCTGACATTGTGGTATCGTTTGATTTGTTTGATGACTTTGTGTTGTGCCATCTGTTCTCACAATCAATTGCAGTACTCTCGATGAATTTCAAGTACCAACAATTCACTCTGGAAGACAGAACCTAAGTCAACACAGTTACCACTTCATTACATCAGAACCTTTTTATTGCATGGACTCCTGGGGTGAGGCAATGCAGTAGAGAAGATGAGGTAACGAGAAGGGTTTGTTTACGTGGCGGCTCCACATCCTACCTCGCGGTGTGTGTCGCCTCATCCTGTTGAGTGCTCGGTAAGATTATGAATCCATGTTAAATGAGCATATAAAACATGGCAGGAATATCAACAAGTAGCTGGAGCCTGCTCTATGTTCCCATTGTTCGTCGCAGCAGAACACAGAGCCAGTTGTGCTGAGTGTGTTCGAGTCTTGGGTGTCCGCCATCTCTCTCACTCTCTGTCTTTTTCGTTTTGCCTTTCCCTTCAGTTCAGAGAAAGAGGAACAGGACTCCTGTGGTGTAATGTAATGTTAAATGAATCTGCTTGCTGTAAACCTGTTAAGAAGTTTTAAATGGTCCTTGTGGGCCGATTGGGAGAGTGAGGCATTAGGGGAGAGGGGCCCTGCCAATGATCCTCAGACAGCATCTCTCTTTCTCTCGCTTTTTGCTCGACTGATTCCTAAACCATACTGTGAAGGGTTAGCGGTGCCTTTGGCAATGTGGTTCACTGCTATAAAGTGCACCTAGCAGGGGTGAAAGGCAGTGGTCGGGCCTTGGAAGGAAAGGGAGCGATGGGGGGGAAATAAGGGGGAATACTGTGAGGCGGAAGAGGAAGGGAGAGAGAGATACAGCCAGCCATTGTTTCAGGGATAGTTCCTCGGGCGTTTCGCCCTCGTCTCCTTTGACCACACGGTCCCTTGTGATACGGACATGGCTGTTCTCAGAGGGTTCTGTAAGGTGTTTTATTTCAGGTGAGGATGAAGAGAGAGCGTGTGGACAAAGCGAAGGATTATCAAAGAGGATTCAGTTTGACTGAAGCTCAGTTCAAATGGTTGAAAATGCTTTTGGAGAGGGAAATGGAACAGTGACTATAAATATTGCATCTGTCCCTCAGATTAAAAAATGTATGAAAAAAAGCTAAGCTTTTGACTAGTTTCTTCACCAACGGTCCAAGAAAGTAACAAAAACTAAACATTAACTCTCCATCCACCAATCACTTCTTAATTGAGCGTCTGTTTGCCCGAGCTTAGACTGAAAGACCCGTGTAAACAACAATCTGTTGCAAATGAAGGTCTTAACTTAATCCACCTTCAACAGTACATTGGACATTCAAATTATGGTGTTGGAGAGCGCAATGGAGGAAGGTAAATGTGCATGCATATTTTAGTTTCTTTTTTCATCTTTTGAAGAAACAGTCCTCCTGAAATGTAGCAGAAATTCCGTATACTGAATACATTGGCCTTTCACGGCGCACAAAGGTGTTGAACGAAGGTATTTTCAATAGATGATGTGTTATATAAACATAATATTCCAATATGTTTAAATCAAGGAAAGCCAAGCAAGATTGCTCTGTTAATTGCTTTACTAATTGTGCTGCTAAGCAAATCCGGTCGACATTGCCCTGCAGACAATGCGACACAATAACACCCATATGTTGCAATTTTATGCTGCAACGGTGTCCTGTCAATACCTATCCCTAGGTCTCAGGTGTACCCTAGTCCTTGACATGGCCAACACCTGTCCTTCTAATCCTGCCAATTAACCTGGAGACTAGGAATGGGCTTTGGTTACATTATCCACAGCAAGCCTGCCCTTTCTACTGGGGCGTCAGTCTGTGCAATCTCCTGATCAAGGAAACCCAATCCCACCTTCAGCTCCCGCAGCCAAAAAGGGACAGGGGCATCTGGGAACGAGACGTATCCTGAATGTGTCTGCCAGCACTTTCGTTTTAAGCCTGAACCTAAGACCCTGTCTGCCCCTCCTACCCACCCCCAACCCACGTCTAGATCTTTATTCTTGAGATATAAATGTGTTGGGATTGATCTCCATCCAAGTGATTGATATGTAACAAAAGAGGGTTATGGGTAGAGAACCATAATTCATGATCTTGGTATGGAGACCAGACGTAACTTGACTTAACATAACTTTTTTAATACATCAACGGACATGCTATGGACCCAAAAGGGCCTGTGCTGTCCCAAACGTTTTCAGCGATTGATCTCCAAAGAATCGCACGATCTCTCTAGATTTATGGCAGGACATGTATTGTAGTGTCTAGTGATCCTGTGTCGTACTGCCCATTCCTATTCCTACATTGGCGTGTTATTCTTCAAAATTCTAAGCACTTCAAATGAAATAAACTATACACGCTATACCTCTCCAAACACCCATAGCAACCCGGATGACGTACCCTTAGACAATAGAGAACAGATGAACCCCAGTGCAGGTGAAAAGGACTCAGGGGACCAGCTATTATGGGATGTCTCGGAGCAGCGCTGCCACAGGGGCCCCTACAGGTGGAGATTTATCGATCTGTCTTTCCGTCATTTCTCAACTTTCAAAGTGTTTCTTGAGGAAAAACTCTGTAGGGATTGTCACTCTGTGTATATTGGGTTGGCCTTGTTTCATGATACATTATTCATATAATACAGTACACAGCCTGGTTCAAGGCCGGAAAATGTTGGAGAATGTTTGCCCCGTGGCTACAATGGTTACAGCACACCCTTCCCGATGGCCAGAATCCTGCATATAAATCCTCGGTCTGCAGAGCTGTGACAATGTGGTCAATCCTTTAAAGAATGTATTGGTATTAGGCCATTCCGTGTTCCAGGATGCTGTTAAGATGTCTTGAACTCTTTTGAAGTTGTTAACATGCACAATGATAGGACCACTACTGCTCAGAAACGTTGGGTTTCTTTTTCTTTGAACTGGTGGGTGAATGTTGAACGCAGCTTTTCTCCAACCACACCGGCTGAAACAGTTGTCCCTCCGTTGGAACGAGTACGGTCATAAACATTCGGATTTCGGTAGGGGGAAATTCCCCATTTTATGAGCGTAATATGCCATGTTTAAAGCGTGTAGCAGTCCTGGGCTGTTGGTTTGATCACGCATACCCGTGCAAAAGCCAAGAACAAGATGGAGCTGAAAGAGAGAAAGAAAGAAAGGCTCAGTGAAGGATTTCTATCAGTCCCGGGTGCTCTGTGAAGGTCTGCAGACACAGGAGCCCTGAGGAAGGGTACCGAATTTGGGTAAGCTGAGATAGACTGATGGGGCCGTGTGGTGGGCTGAGATCATCTGATATATCAGGGTTGGGTATCTCGTATAAATGTTTAATCACTGTCTGGACTTCCGCTGTTAACTTTGGTGACAGCCGACTTAGCCGATGGGGAAGAAGGGGGGGGCAGGGGGGGAACTGATAATATCCCTGTCAAAACATTGGACAATTACCTTATCACATCTTAAACCTTTCAGGCTTGACTTTCCCTCAATGGTTTCATGGGCTTGAAACAAACTTTCCTATGTCAAATAGAACAGTTGCCAGGGTCAATGACACAGACAAACTTTATCAGTCATCATCGATGGATTTCCAACACTCGACAGCCTATGTGTTTGGGTTAGTGTTTGAGTGTATTGGTGTATGTGTGTATGTAAAACTTGAGTCTACTAAGGGCTCCCAGGAAACTAAACCCCTGTAAAAAGATACAGCAAACTTTGCTGAAGTTATCCTCTTTGTTTACATTAGCACAACACTGATTGGGAGACCTCTCTAACTCCGCTCGCCAATGACACCATGTAACAAAGGCAGCCATTTTGCAACCTGCTTGATTGGAGAGATGATGTTGACGCCAGGGGCTTTAACAGACGTCTGATATGTAGGTATCAGGTTTAATCAAATCAAGGCCACTGTGCCCTTGGGAAGAAATGAGTGTTTGTCCTCGGAGCCCTGTCTAACTTGTCTACAGCGTGCATACATGAAACCTAATAACAAGAGAAGAGGCACTAGCACCGTCGAACATCTCAAGTTTGTGCCGTTGATTGTGTGATCCTTTTCATACTATTGTTTGCTTAGTCATGGTCCTTGCTTTCCAATGGAGGGCTGGTAGAATTGTAATTGGATTACCGACTATTTCCCCTTTTCAAGGAGAAACGTTTTACAGTCACTTACCTTGAATCCACCTTGTGCATATCTGTGTAGCCTTTGTGCTTTACAGGGGAAACCTGTGAAGCACAAAGGCTGTGAGGATCTGTGAGGATCTGCTCCAATTGCATTACAATTGCATTACAGCTCAGGAATGAGGAAGTAGCCGAGGGCCAATGAATCTGCATCGGTGAATAAAGCAGAGGATTTTATTGTGTGATCAGTGATGCAATGTTCTTGTGTAATGCAAAGTTTACGAGCGCTCAGGATTCCATCACTTACATCTAATGCTTCTCAGAGGTGCACTAACACTCACTCACAAACAAACACACACACACACACACCACACTAGTCCAAACATGATTAATACAGACGCATCTGAGTCCTCATCCCACAAACAGGTCCCAGAGCTCCGAATGAAAGCCTAACCCTAAAACCAATGAAAGGGGCACAGGAAATAAATAGCAATAACACTTTGCAGCAATGCAAAGTCGGGGGCATATATCTTTTCTCAGGTGAAGGAGATGCATGTGTGTGTGTGTATTTTCCGTGCGTTTACGTGTGGGTGTGACAGAGAAGGCATGAGAGAAAGAGAGAGACAAAGACGACAAGACAGTGAGAGGATATAACTGTATGATAGGATCTTGATATAACTGTGTTGAATGTAATAGTCAACCTAACTGAAAGGAAGTGGAGAGTAGTTTTGACATGAAATCGCATGAACCTATTCATTTACATTCATGAGAATGAAATGAATGAAGATCTCTCGTGTGAGCTGGGTTTTGAGTGTGAGATTCGGAGAGCCAAAATAGGCATTGCCCATACATTGTATTGTTCGGTACACAATAAACAGACATCTGTGTAACGTGTATTCAACTTTAACAAGACTTTTGGTGTAACAGCTGGCTCGTTACTGTTTAAGCATGTGGATGCCAAAGTGAACACAGTTGGTTCAATGAACGTCTTCTACGTTGACAAAATGAAAAGCCCTATCTAAGTTTGACTTTCAGTGAACCAAACATAAACCCCTCTAGATATATCTAACCTTAACGTAATCCACTCAAGATACGTTCCAAACCTAACCTAAACCGAATTCAAACTGTCCAACTGTCTTAGCTGGGTGACACATTTTGTATGCATACACTTCCTGTAGTTACTCATATTGCAGGCACATGATATAAACTCAATGAGTATCAGATGATGTCAGAATGTTACTAAAGCCTAACTTGAGACGGTTTGTTCCTTGGCTAAGAGCAAGAGGAGGGGAGAGACAGACAGGGCAAAGTTTCAACTCTCTCCTCTCAAGTGCCATGTTTTCAGAAGTGGATTCGCCAAGGCATGGCGGTGTGTGCTGGGCAGTCAGGAGAGAAAGATCAATGAGACATCAAGCTAGCTGATGCATAGCAGCTTTGTGGAGATAGCCCCAGGAAGACAGTTCTGGTTTGGAGACGAGAAATGATTTTTTAGAGGTGAACTTATCAGCTGTGGCTCCACAGCGCATGAAGCCTATTTCAGGGGAGATGTCGTGGGTCCCATGTGTACAGCGCGTGTGTGTGTGTGTGTGTGCTTGTGTGTTGTATATAGTTGCTTGGCAGGTAAATATTTCCAAAGTTTAGTTGAGGAATGAAGAATATATTTTAAGTCTGTATGCCATTGTGAAGGACATCAGAGGTTTACCATCATTAATATCAGAAACCTCCTCCCAACCAAAAACACAAGTCTGCTTGTGCTTTCATGCTCGCTATTTGATTGGTTTCTTTTTCACACACACACACACACACACACACACACACACACACACCCCTGCATTATGAGGACGGTCACATGTTTAAAATGATATCATGAAATAGAATGATATCATGAAATAGATGGCATAGATTCAGCATTCTGAACAAAAGATCACGGCTGATGCTAACTCACCGCAACTGAGAACAGATGGGAAACAGGTATTGCCAAAGAAACAAAATATCTATGGGAATCAGTTGGTTTTTATCTATTTCTTCCTTGAACACTGTGCAAAATAGAATTACACAAAATAGTAGCATGACTATTATGATTTAACATGTAATATATGGTACATTTGAAGCATGGTGGCATAGTTCATGGGTTTCTAAAGAAGTAAACCATGTTATTAACTTATTTGGTTTCAAGAGCATAGAAAACACGAAACTGCCAAAAAGCATTTCAACAAGTTATCTGCAACAATGTTGCCATGCATCTAGGGCCATTAAATCCAAATGATACTGAATGAAGAATTCAAAATAGCCAGAAAAAGAGCCGTCGATGAGAAAAGTTAGAATCACAAAGATAACAATTACCGAAGCCCATTTACATTTAGACTAGCATTTTGTGGCAATTTTCCACGCATGTCCACAGGTAGCAGACAGCTCGATGGAGTTTCAGAGCTTAGTGATGATAATAATAATAAACCATGAGCGAGAGGGCTCTGAGAATCCTAAAATTGAAGTGCTAAGACATTCAGCCAATGGGGGTCTAATCAGCTACAGCGAAATGGAGAGTACTTTGAGTGGGGCACGTTTTTTATTTATTTACAATGCAGCTGTAAAATGGCAGAATTCTGGAGCGAATCAGTGGTGATATACAGAATTATTGACAACTCCTCTCTCTCTTTCACTTTCTTTCACCTTCACTTTTTAATACATAGTCTTAACTCGTAACTTACCTTCTTCTCTTTCTTTAAAATGTTCTCTCACTAGCTTACAAGTTTAACGGTGCGGTTCTCTTCTAACCAAACACGCAACAAGTTTCTTTCAAGTTCAAATCGCCATCAATTAAGTTATCTTCTGCCCCCTAACTAGATTTGTTGTTTTTCATAGTCTGGCCATGCATAGTGCAGCCTTCTGTACATATATATATATTATTTTACTGTAGCTCATTTGGATACATCTGGGAATGTGCTTGCGATGAAGATATTCTTTTCAGATGGGTTAAAAGGGTAATGGCAGTCATGCGTCTAGAGGCATGTTATGTACGTTTGGGAGGAGTGGGTTAGGATTTACTGTACCTCATACTTAAAGAGATGCACCTGTTGTCTTAAGTGTTTCGCTTTCTTGTGTCTTTTGTCAAGAACAAGTACTTCTTCAACTCCACTGAACTGAACTGAACAACCTGGTCTTCATATTTCTTTTCTACAATGGAAAACCTAAAGCCCTGTGATCAAAGGATGTTTTCAGTCATTGTTTACGATGTTACTCCCCCCCACACACACACCCTCCAGAAACACACACACACACTTCACACACTCCTTCCCCGGCATCAGGGGTGTCTCTAAATGTTTTATAATAAACGAACACACAGATACACATGCACAAACACATTCGTTCATATGGAAACAAGCATGCATGCAAACGTACAAAACACACACGCACGCACAAGATGTATTACTTCTCTGAATCTCACTCAGTTCTGATGTAAATCATTTTTAGTTATGGTCAGGGGAAACTATTTGGAAATGTCGGCCCACTTCTGAGATGAAACTAAGCCAAGCAAGGTTTGAGTGAAGTTGATCGCTGCCTGACATCCAGGCCAGGTCAATGTGAAATATGATGTATATCTGAAACCCGGATGGCCTCAGCATTTTCGGTGTAGACCGAAACATGTTTCTCATGCAATGCAAGAAAATGGATGTTGAATGTCTTTTTTGGGGGGTTTCACATTCTATATTCACCAGGTAAAGCAAGCAGACCCCCCCTCGAAACTATGCAAATCTGCTTTTCTAGCTGTTACACTTTAGTGGTTCCTGTATTTTTGGTTTAGGATGAACGAATGACCCTGTCTCTATACTACCTCTGTTGCCATTGTCTATCACCTTTCCCAGGGCCAGACAAACTCCGAATATGAAACCCCCTCTTCCCCGCCCCTCATCTCTCCTCCTACCCTTTTTACTAACTGGGCCTGGATTAAATGATAATTCTCCCTTTTGTTCTTTCCTTAGAGACACTTAAGGGCCGTCTTGCACTCTTGCATGTCTGATCCTCTTAGCAGAGCTCTCACTAGTGACATCTCTCAAATTCCTTCTTTCCCTCTGCTCCTCTGCGCTCATTGTTCTCAGCCTCAAAGAACGGGAAGGCAAAAGAAAATCTCCTACAAGTTGTCAACATGGTAATAAGGGACAGTGCGCACATCCGACAAAAAGGGGAAGATTTCCTATTTTGCACGAAATCTCGGGACAATCTCGTGCGATGTTACGGGGTTGTGAATTGAGGCGGCTCCAGCTCTCACTCCTTTATGCTCCCTCATTCCTTTTCTTGCGGCCCTGTTCTCCATATGTACAGCGGCGATTAGGCTAAGTGCATTGTTATAGGCAACGAACAAAGGAAAGCCCCTCTGTGATCCCTACAAAACAACACCAGAATGGGATCAGCCCATGCCTCATGCCAGTGCACACATCTGAATTAACCCAAGGAAGGGGAAAACAGGTGTACTCGCCATTAACACTATCAACAATGAAACTAGGCCAAACCCTAAACTGCTTACCGGTTTTCTCAACCGGGGTCAAACCCCCGAACAACTGACAAGACAATACACAGAACGCAACGCTAAGTCTTCTTCTAGCTCTTTCTCTTCTGAGTGCACTCTCTTCTCTGCCATTAAGGCCAACAGACAACGAGAAGCTTAATCTCAGAGAAATTGATTCCAGTCCCATCATAATTTGCCTTGTCTCTTTGCTGAGCGATATCGGCGGAGGGCAATATTGCAAATCACGCGAGCACGCCAGAGCTGGGATCAATACGGAGACCTGGAGTCAATCTTGTTTATTACTCTTTTGCAATTTCAGAATTCAGATTGGCAGAGGGGTGGGAGATGAATGTGGGGAAGTGCCGCAGATTATCTTCGGAGGGAGACAGCACCGGCACAGGATGGAGTTGCCCTGTGGAGATGGATGGCAATCCAGAGAATGTAGAACGCTGGGGCAATGCTCATAATGCACACAGCAGCTCACACATTATCAGCTAACATTAGCTCTGTAAGGAAAGCATATCTGGTAAGCGGCATTGCAACTAAGTATGGTGTGAGATTGGCTTTCCAACAAGTATGCAAATACAATAGGCTGGACGAGGAAGAAAATGGCGTATTATGTTTGTCAAGGTCATATAGAAACCAAAATGGAAATGTTCTAAGATACAAGAGGAACAGATGTTATTGAGCCTGACAAAAGCCGACAGATGAGGTGTTATGTTACATTGGATACCTGGTGCAAATGTTCATCTCAAGGCCATATTGAGTGACAGAAGTGAGAATAAAAAGTCTGTGCGTAGGTTTTTCTACGTGAGTGTGAAAGCGCTCATGCACATGGTATGTTTGCGTGTGTGTGTGTGTATGCCTAGTCCATCCACACACATGTGTGTGTGTGTGCTCTGTGTGTATTTGTGTGTGGCCTGTGTTCATGAATAATTTTGCCCCGTATTTTTTATCAGAATGTCTGTTTCAGCCCTGCAGAGCGAGAGAGCCCTTGCATCCCAATCAGGCGAGCTCACTCAGGCAGAACCGTGCCTAAAATACTGGGCTGAGCTGGTCCTGCAGTGCCTACCCATTAGAATGCACTCACAGCAGCTATCCCCTGGAATCCAAATAATTATTAACAAACGGATCCAAAAAAAGAGTAGAAATGTGCAAAGGACGAGCCGTTAATGAAATGGGCGACGACTGACTGCTGACGAATATAAGCTGACGCAGTAACTGTGATGCTACATACCGTTTCGTTTTAATTATATAAGGTGTGTGGAATGGGGGGAGGGAGGTGGCTTTGGTGAGGACAATGTGCTGCCAGGTGGCTAGTCTCTGGTGATTATATTGAGAGATGGATGCTGTTTTGCACACACTGGTGAGACATGGATATTTAAGGAGAATCTTACTTTCACATCCACCGACCGCCCCTACACACACACACACGCAAACACTCGCAGAGATAGACCAACTACACCAAAGAAGAGACACATTGAGAGAAAATCTCTTTCCAATTTCCCCATAATAAAATGACCGGCAGTTGTTTTCGCCGAATGACAACAAACACAAGGAAAGGATCAATCTCTTTAATCCTTTTGTGCTCCTCACCTGCAAACACCGGCTCTGCTTTGTATCTTTATTTTCCTCCCGACTCTGCCACTATCATTAAGCACCTGTTAGAACAAGCCCTCTCTACTTTGAAAGGAAAAACACTCGAACCATTCGAGTAATCACAGAGGGAAACCACAGATTACATTTCCTTGATGTGTTTTGCACAAAGAGAAATGCTGAGCCTGATAATGTGGAGTATGTGGTTTCAGTCATGTACTGTGTTCACAATGAATGAAATGATCTGTCTTTGTAACTACTAAGGATCTGAATCCCTACTGAAAATATGAAATGACTTTCACACATTGAGGAGAAGTCTAGCGTTCATAATCATGCCATTTAGGTCTGCCTACTACCGACTTAAAGCTGTGGTAAAAGAGCTACATGGAAACGATGGAATCTGTCTTGTACTTTTGAGGGTAAATATATTTGTCAAAAAAATGGACACAACACACATCGCTAGCATTCTAAAACAATCCGACTTCCTAATTATGCTTAATTTGGTGATTTGCTTACTTGAAAACCATGCATTTTATTGGATGCTTGCGGTGTATTTCTGTATAGCTTTTCAACCGCCCTCTGATATTACATTATAGAAAATATGTTGGTCTAATTTGGTTATGAGAGAATTCAGTTTGGATTCACTTTGTGATGAATACATCTTTGATTTCCTGTCAGGATCAATCAGGATCCTGCTTGTGGCCTAACTCCCCAGCCTGTCTCCAAGCCAGGTGTTTTGAAGTCTGTTGGTCACCAATCACGCATTACTTTAGCTTTCGTAAAAAACAACCTTAAGGGAGAAAGTACCTAAAGGCATTACATTTTGGGGTAGCGAAATGTTCCTTCTGTGAGTCAGCAATATTTAAGATGATCATGAACTACCATGTAACTACTTTGTGATTGTATATATAGTAACAACTTTTTATTTACTTAGGCAATGCTACGTAGTGACACTATCGTAGTGTCATTATGCAAGTGAATCTCATCAGGGGAGGTTGTGCTTTCCAGTGGTAAGTGAATATTGATTGAACTGGTTTTGCTATCACTAACTAACTACTCCTTTGCATCATCCATTTACCCCTCACACCCCTATGCCACACTATGCCTTCTTACACTTTTGAAATAAACTTTACATCTGTTACTTTAAATGACATAGCAATTCCTATTTATGTACATCGTTTTTACTATAGGTATTGTTATATATTGTACTTACATCGTAGTTAATGTCACCATAATGTAACGTGTTGTCATTTTTGTTTTGTCATTCATGTTAGTTCATGTCCTGCACTATGCTCACCACAATCACACCATAAAACCGTGCTGGCTTGCCGCCTCAATACCTCAACACCTCTCAGCGTGCGCTGTTGTTCTCTGCAGCGTAACGGCGTGTGCGTGTGTCTGTGTGCGCGTAGAAGCGGGTACCATGTGTTGGTGGCCGCCTGGCAGAGGTGATCCACAGGCCTGGCACAGCTGTGCCAGGCAGGTGCAGCACTCAGAGCGCGTCTCTCCCGACGACGCGACGACAACCAGAGCTCGCCCGTCCGCGGTGCCAACGCCAATGGCAGCCTCGGTTGGTGCCCCCCGCCGACCCCCCGACCTGCTAGCTGCCGCCACAGAGACGACAGGCACACTTCAGGTGTTTGGAGGGGGGTGGGGGGGAGTATGCGTGGATCGTAAAAAGACATCCGTGCCTCGAGCCAAAGAGCAAAGTGACCCCCCTCCCCCCCTCCCCAAACCGACCCCACCCTGTGACAACATGACACAAAACTTCTGTACTCTGCCCTGTCGCTGACTGTGGCGTGTTTAAGGTACGGAGAGGGAGCCCCTGAGTTCAAGTACAAAAAGGAAGTAGCCGTGTTTGAAACTCGGGACTAGGTAGCAGGTCACAAACGAAACGAGGTCCATGTAGGTCTTTAGATCAGGACTATAGATCTATAGGTCTCTGGAGCAGAGTGTGAGGGAAGGTCTTATAGGGTTAGCCCTTTACGTCCAACGGTGTCTCAATGTTGTTTTTAATATGTGAAGTGCCTTATTAGTAATGCAGAAATGTAGAGAAATATGTAGAGCTATATGAATCCATCTGTACAGTGGCAATTTTAGACCCTTTTCAGGGGTGCTCAAGTTGAGCACTGCTGATGCCGGTAGTTCATGAAGAAAGGGACATCCTTAGTTTTTTCATTCATTCAATATTTTGCATAATGATAGATAAATGTATTCATTGTTAAATAGTGAAATTAGGGATTTATTACAGGCAAACTCCTCACCTTTATGTGAGCTCACCTTTTTGAAACCAAAATGGGTAACCTACGTGATTCATGCAGATCCAATGAGGGGGGGGGGGGGGGGGGGCGTGGCGGGTTGTGACCGTGGCCAACACGGCATTTTACCCGTGCTTCCCAACTTTACAACTGGCTCTGGAACCAATCGTCACTCCTAATGCCTAAACCTCATAGCCAATCAGAGGTAGAGTGGGGAGAGGTTTACATACCCATCTTACATCATCTAGTAGAAACAATTTTAATCCAATATTAAAAATTATGTCAATTGGATGTGTGTTAGCTTTACACTTTGACTTTTGCTTTTTAAAGTAGTTCAACACAGGTAATCCTGTTTGTTTAATTGTTTTTTATGATGTATGGAGTCAGGTGGCTGAGCGGTTAGGGAATCGGGCTAGTAATCAGAAGGTTGCCGGTTCGATTCCTGTCCGTGCAAAAATGACGTTGTGTCCTTGGGCAAGGCACCCTACTTGCTTCGGGGGAATGTCCCTGTACTTACTGTAAGTCTCTCTGGATAAGAGCGTCTGCTAGATGACTAAATGTAATGTATGCTATACAAAAAATGTCTATGTTTAAAAGAACATGACATTGTTTACAAGAGCACGGATTCTACATAGATCTAGCCTCTTAATTTTGCTCTCAAAGTGCACCAGCCTCATGCGTTTAACTTTAAAATTCTATACATTTTCTTCCATGCCCCTGGGCCCCCTAGAGGGTCGGGGGTTCGCTGTATCCTTCTCACCTTTTTCACCCCTGACCTGTTTGCATGCCTGTTATTAGCAAAGGGGTTTAGCACTCTTGCATAGCACTATATTCATGTCACATTCTCATTGGGGGCTGAGCACCCCTAAAGGTCTGATCCTAGAATCGCCCCTGCATCTGTATCAAAACAAGTTATAGCCTCTTTCTTGTCTCGTCTTTGGATTGGAGCCTTGTCTTCTGATCTGATCTGATCAAATTTGAATCAAAGGTTTCAGAAAGGCATGACATCAAAACAAGAGGTCTTAGCCCATCACAACCCTCCCTGAAGGGGAAGGAGGGTGGTCTCTCAGAAGCTACCGGATAACCCCGGAGACCGCGATGAAAGGAACAGGAAGCAAAGAAGTGGAAAAACTTACAAAACATTCGCTTTCAAGGGATGAACCTTGCTCAATACAGGACACGGTAAGGGTGTGTGTGTGTGTGTGTGTGTGGGGGGGGGGGGGTTGTTAAGTCAAGTCCTGAACATAAATAACCAAACCTGACCTTTGACAGCACTTCTAACCCCCAGAATGCCAGGAGGTTCCAAGAGGGTTGGAGCTTCTTTATCAGGACGGCCAAATGGACACAATGTGCTCCAGTACTAAAGGTCCAATGTTGACTGCTGTGAAGCAATAGATAGAAACAAAAACAAAACCCATTTAGTCCATCCCTCCCAGGAAGAAGGCACACGAGAGACTATCGCTATCCCACAAGTTAGTTGAGTCACGTGTGCATGTATGCTGCATGCGTATGCACGTTAGCCCACCGTTAACAAACCACTGACAGTGGTGCAATGTTCTCATGAGCTATAAGAGGGCGGTAATTGCAGATTGACATCAGAGTAATTGTGTTGCGATGGGAGCACTTTAGCGCGCCACTAATGGGCATTTAAAACGCTGTTAATCAGCGAGTGGGCACGCAGCGCTCTTATTTGTTCCAATTTACCTCTTCCAGGTTTCCTGCTGATCGCGGCTTTTAGGACTCTGCCTCATCGATCAGAGAGAGAGCTCCTCCACAGCCACTATGGGCACAAGGCGGGATTTCACGAGATTGTTCTCGACAGACACTCCCACGCAACTTGCAAAAGTTAACGGGCACGCGCAGCGCAACAACGCATGCATGCAAGCAAGACAACACACACACAGGCAGGCCTATGGTTACAAAATACGTTTGAGGCGTGTAATTATAATAACAAGATTAAGAAGATCAAATGAGCCAAATTGTACAAACTGCAACTTTGGTTTAACATTGTCTAATTGGTTGCTTTGTCATAAATCTTGTGTCAGAGGTCAGCTTTGATAGAAGGCATGGGCATTATTTGCACAGTGGTTAGACTGTGTTAGTAAGGAAGAATTAAACTGCTATATATGCATACAAAACCTTTACGTTTACGAAACTATGATTTTCATGACACCGCAAACGTCATTATAAACAGCTGAATTTATAAACTGTCAATTCTAGAGTAAACAACTTGATCCCTCCTCATTTTATGGCATGATAAAATCCCGGGTGCCTGTAAATGTCTATTCTAGCCTTCACAGTGCGTGGCGATGGCTTCGCCTGTCTTCGAATGCCTTCTCCCTGCACTCTAAGCTCACATATAGGCCTATAACCTTTTCAAATGTATTACACACGCAAACATTAACGCACGCAAAAAACAAACGCACAAATGCACAAACTTGAGAAAACGTGAGAAAGGGTGTGGGTTAACAACTAGCTATAATTACTGCTTATTATTTTTTTATTTACAGTAACAACCCGTTTTCTACGCCTGGTTTTTATAGCCTGTAGCCGTTATTTGAAATTATTTTCTTATTTACGTTTACGTTATTTTATGTGTGAGGTGGAGGCAGCCTGGAAGTCACTGTGATTTAGTTCTCCACAGCCTTGATCTGTTAAGCACCTATGTACTGTGCTCTCATTCTATGTTGGTCTATATTTCTAAAGGGTGGTGTTAGGCCAGATGCTGAAATACAACATAAGGCTCAATGAACAGAATTGATTTTGAAAGGTGGAAAAGGGGAAAAAAATGGGAGATGCCTGAGAGGGATGGCCCTGAATAGGCAATGCAGCATCTTTGAAGGTTTTTCAATTTCTTTTCCTTCAAGCCGTGCAAAATGGTATTGCAATGGTAAAAGGACATTTAAAATCTCCATTGAAAGACCATTGATTATCTGTGTGTGTGTGTGTGTTTGGCGGCGGGGCGAGTGGGTAAGGGGGGGTCTTTGTGTACGTGTGATGGAGGGGTAGTGTTCTTGAGGCAGTGTGTTTTAAGTTATCATATTTTCTTTGTGTGGGGATGGGTGCAAAGTTCCTGAAAAATTGTGAGACATAATGCTTGTATGACAGATGACTGTGACCTTTATTTAACTTTTGGCAAGTTCATTACTTTGCGTGTGTTGTGTGTGTGTGTGCGTGTAGGCCTGTGTGTGCGCGCGCGTGCGTGCGTGCATACATACGCGTGTGTGGTTTTTTTTATGGATGAATCTGCGGTCGTGATGTGCTGCTGTTTAAAAGACAGAGTGGAGCTTGGTTAGGAGAAACGCAGGCAGGCGGACCGCTTCCAGGCCCCATCCTTTACACTGTGATGGAATCGATATACGGCGGCCGCGGTGAATCCGAGCGTGCTGACACCGCCAACTACTGACTGCCATCATTTACTCCCCCTGCTCCGACTAATGGAGTCACACGGATGTCAAACGGGGAGGATATGGAGATGGGTGCCTGGATAAACTGCGTGATATTAGGAGCCTGTGATGAGCATTATAGGCGGTGTAACCAGACTTTGATTTCTATTTAATGCGAGGATGATATTGTAAGACATGTGGCCAGGAGCGGAGATTGAATCCTTCTTGAAGTGAGACAGAGTAAAGAGCGAGGGAAATAATATTGCTTCAGGGTCTCTATATTTTCTTGGCGTTTCATTGAATTTCACTTTGTCTTCGGAATCGTTTGTAATGCATGCTCATTTAGTGGGTCGTGTTGGGGCTAATGCGAGGAGGAAATGCAGAGCGAGGTTGAGATTTGTGAGGTTGAGGGCGAGGACTTGCGCTAGGTCAACGTGAAAATGGGGCCTTTACGAAGGTGTCATGGATCGATGACCTTGAGACGGAGAGTACAAGGAGAACTATCTGTCCTGGATTATGGCTAAATCCACTCTGATTTACGTGGGGACGTTAAAGTTGATCTTAATTACATTTCAATTCAGCTCAGAGCTAACCTGATGCAATTAAAATCATTACGGGTTAGGAATGCAGTCAATGGGTCATTTGTCATTTTGCAATCCCAGCCAGTGAGAAGTCTTACTTCTGGACTGTGTTGTGTTGTAATTGACCAGTTCCATGGCACTATATGTAAAACGATCGTTTACAAGCTCGCCTTTTCCGAAAACCCTTGACTTACCTGTTCTCAAGACTTAGTCTGGGTCATTCCTCTGTAGGTTAACACACACAACTCACTTTCACTCCACGTAAAACGTATATCAAACTGACTTGACAGCAGCGAATAGGTGTAAGCAACATACATGGAGCCTTAACTTCTACATCACTTCAATCAGATCTGTGAAGAGAAGTAAACAAGGGCAAGTGGATGGGATAGCTTTACAGAATGATGTGTAGCCTTGCATTGGATAGGTCATTTAACCGTCATTGCCACCCAAGACCGGAGTACCTGCCTGTGGATGCCAAGTTAGAAGTGGGCCGGTTTTTATAGTGTGTGTTCAAGGTGGGACATTGGCCTTGTTTATGGGCCGGTTCTTAAAGGTGAGATTGACCGGTGGCATGAAAGGGCTGTGAAAAACAGATGACCAAGTGTTTACAATCAACAGAATGACATCATCGTCCTTAAATCAGTCCACGGGTGGGTAGGAAAGTGGTGCTAAAAAGTGACCGTCTGTAGATGGGCTATCGGAAAAGGGATGGATTTCATTAGGAAGAGCTCTGTCCCCAAGGAGTGAGGGGTAGACCTACAGTATTTCACGGTTAGATGTTTGATTAGAAAATTGGCGCCGCCCGATTTAGCAGGTATAAACCCCTATTGAACTATTCCGTGTCAATGTCACATTCGATATCTGTGTCTCGGCAATGTGACTGCGTCATTATCAGTTCTTATAGAAGTATTGGGAATAACACAGATCCCACCAATGGAAATAACACATTTGGTAACAGTAACTGTTAAACAAGTTCAAACTAAAACTCGAATGAAGTGATCTGACTACTGCCTTTCGTATAACCCGTATCTAACACAGAATGTTCGCTTGAAATCACTTGCATTTGATTGAAATGCAAATGAAATATATAGATCACAAACCAAGCGTGTGTGTGTTTGGGAGTGAGCATCTTATCGCGTACATCAACACAAAGTCGAGGGTCTGAGATTTACATCACTGCTCTCTTTAAAAGCTGTCTGTCTGACTGCGGCACTTGACATGAATCAGTAGCTCTGGACTGAGATATATCCAGCTGTTCATTAAAACAGGAATGCGGTCTGATGATGAACAGAGCCATAATATGCTGATGCAGGAAGGAGGAAGTACATAACCTCCTCAGCAACTGCCTCTTCCTTGTCTTGACTTTATGATGAGTTACCCCCTTCAAGTTGTTGCATTCGCAAGCTCACCGAGTTTAACGTTTCAATGTACTCCAAACAGAGCACTGATCGACTGTTCTAAGTACCGACTGTTCAAGGTTAGGATAATGGTCATAAGTGAATGAGTGTCGACTGTACGCCATGAAGTAGAGCCAAGGCATTGCAAGCTGAGCTGGTTGCTGATGTTTTCTCCGGCGGGAGAGAGAGGTGTGGTAATGAGAAAGAGAGAGAGAGAGAGAGAGAGAGAGAGAGAGAGAGGGGGGGGGGGGGAGGCTGAAGGAGCGTTATAGTCAGGGAGGAAGAAAAGAAGGATGAAGAGGAGGGGTGGGGAGGAGGGGAGGTCAATTACCTGAACACAATTACTGTATCTAACAACCGCCATCCATCACCTGCGTCCTGCCCGAGCTCCACGGCAACCATCCCATCCTCGCATTTTGGTTGGCTTTCCCGCCGGATCGCCCAGACACTCAGTCATCCCGGAGAGGGCCCCTCCGCGCGCCGATTGAAAAACCTGAGCGGCATTCCAAAGTACTCCCCCACCCTCCTCCGTCCTCCTCCCTCGCTTTAGCTCTTTCCCTCCCTCCCTCCTCCCTTCCCCCTTCCTCCTCGCCGTTCGCCCTCCATGGCTTCCTCTGGCTCAAAGTGAGGTGTCCTCGCGAGAGGGGACTCAGGGGGATGGCTGGCGGAGAGGTAGCTAAATGACCTGCCCTCGGGAGCGCTTAGGTCGACTTTCTGTTTACACTTCCAAAGAGGAGGTCAATCTATTCACGGCTAGAGACCCATTCCTTAAACGCGCTGGCGTGACCGACGCGCGTTTGCGTGGACTGAGTTCCGACGTTGCCTTTCCAGATGCAACGCAAGTCGGTGCAAGGTGATGTCACCTATGACTTTTGAGTACATTCATTCTGGGTCAATCAGAATCAGAGGTTAATCAAACGATACTGATTCAGCATTTTACGTTGGGACACGAGTCCCATGCATTTAGTAGCCTGCTACTATAACATACAAAGAAAAATATAACATCCTTATGTATGCAGTAGGGAGTCAGGTGGCTGAGCGGTTAGGGAATCGGGCTAGTAATCTGAAGGTTGCCAGTTCGATTCCCGGCTGTGGCAAATGACGTTGTGTCCCTGGGCAAGGCACTTCACCCTACTTGCCTCGGGGGGAATGTCCCTGTACTTACTGTAAGTCGCTCTGGATAAGAGCGTCTGCTAAATGACTAAATGTAGAATGTAAATGCAGTACCATTGTCGTGTAATCCACTGAAGGTGACCTTTGTGAGTGAATGGTTCTTGTAACCCCCAGTCATGTCCACAACATGTCATTCTGTTCTCTCCTTTCTTCCTTTTCTTCCTTTCTCGCTTCCTGTAGCAGTTGCGTCGAGTCCTCAACACTGCGGCAGGGTGAGGGAGAAGACCTTCAATAAAGAAGAAGCAAGGGTAGGCCATTACAAGAGGCAGCCAGGTCCTAGATTGCTTTATCTGTAATAAAACAATGAGTCGCCCCTCCAGGCCACACGGTGCAGCAGAGCTGTGCAAAATCATTTAGGCGAACGGCCAGCCTGGCTATATTAGATGGAGATTAGATCGGAGGCAAATTCCCTTTTCAACCGAGCCCCCGGAGAAGAGCTGTAAACAAGCTTGATCTTCTTTTTTTTATCACACACCCAGTCCCTCAAGCACCCCCTCACACACACACACACACACAGCCACTTGTGTGGAGGGGAACAGGAGCGTGAAAGGAATAGTGATCTGGGCCAGGATAGACAGAACAGGTGCTGTCGGCAGACAGGTGAGTGGGTTGAGAGAGTGGGTTGGAGTACAGGGTAATATTGGTGAATCCCTAATGGGGCTGAAGCCTGCAGGTTATCCGGGTCGAGACCTGACTGTTCCCTGATTAATAATTACAGCAGTCAGACCAGTGTGAGAACTGGTGTGTGTGTGTACATATCCAGTTCCCACACATCTGCCCTTGAGAGTCAGGGTCTAGAGTTAAATAATGATACCAAACACATAAACAGACTCCAACCGGTGCTTGATCGCTAGAATATTGTGCAGAGTATGAGATCTGTTATTAAACACACACACACACACACGTCCACAAACATCCAAATCCGTGCAACCCCAAAACATCGCTGCCCGTCAAGCAAGCACGCCTTTCGCAGGGTCAAACACGCGAAAACACCTCGCACCCTCTTGACTGCTTATCTATATCTCCTCAGAACTCTGACACGCTTCGCCAAGGTTTCTGTCCTCAGCTGCCCCCTCTATCCCCAACCCCCCTCCCCCCTCCCCCCCCACCCCAGAGCTCAATTACTCCCCTGAACAAGGTGATCCTATCACAAAAGCCAGGTCACGCTCCGCCGTGCACCACACAGGGGACACGAGGGCCCGACAGACATTCTCTACATATCTGCCAGTGCCTCAGGCGCGCAGGCGACGTGGTTCTCTCCCCGGCTACTCCTTTGATTCGGTCGTGTCCAACTTCCCCCCCCCGCTGCTTGAGTTTGGGACAAGCTCCTTAACAATCGTATCGTTAATCGCAACTCCTATCTCGCCAGTCTGGCGACTTCTACTATTTAGCTCGGTCTCAATGACCAGTGGAACGACTTCAGAGCGTGTTATCAGTGGGTCTGTGGAACTCAAACCGTACTTATCCGTTATTTACTTAAGTACCTTTATTCCGGTGCTTTCCATGGCCTACGGGAAACCAGTTCAATTGTTCACTGACCTGGGACGAGGGAGGGAATGAGACGTTCGCGCCAGAAGAAGTTAATGATCGCTAAGAAGTGCCTCGAGTGCTCAAACACAAATGAGTCAATTGTCTATGTACAATCGTTCCCCCCTCATGGCCTCTGCCCCTTTTGTTTTCTCAACGTCAGTTGGGTAAGCCTCGGCCAAGTTCATTAGGATTCCTTCAGAGGGGTACATGAGCTCATTGTGATGGTAATGCTGTAAAGGTCACTGCCGAAGACCCCTAATGAACTCCGAGGCCCCAGGGTTGCTGGCAGTGTGCGTTCCGATCGCAGCAAACGGGGTGTCACACGAACATGCCGCTGTGGGCAAACTAGGTTCGAATCATCGGTTCCCCCTTGAACTGTCAAAAGGTCAAGGCTCCAGGCCACAGCTTGGAGCCGGTGGACTGTGAGTTTCCGGAAGTGAATGGAAGGTTCGGAGGTCTGTGTCCAGCCTGAGGTGTGAAGTAGCGTAGAAGAAGCAGCAGGAAGAGAAGGGAGATAAGAGAGCTTTGAAAGACTGAAGGCAGATGGATCATTCTTGTGTAGGGAGCTGCTATAACCGGTAGCATACAGAAGTATGTGGGTCCACTGCCTCTGTTTCAGGTTACTGAGCTGGGCTGAGGTTCAACCAAGCCAAGACGCCATTAGTGGAGCAAGGGTTACACAGCTCTCGTGAAAAACGCTCAGAAAAAAGAAATCTGCAAAGAGCAATCAAGAATAAAAACAGAATAAAAGAAGAAAGAGTGGATTCAAAGAAAGAGTTTGTGGAGGCCAAAATGGCGTATAGGTTTTGAGTTCAAGTCGAGGGTAGCAGAACAGTGGGAAGGAGGTTGAAAAGTAGGGGAAATGCCAGTTATTTGCTGTCTAATTTCCACCAGTATTGTGCCCTATAATAGTACTGTCAACCGCCTTACCGTTATGTAAGGCTGTGTATACTAGGCCCCAGTTTATCTGGGGCAGAGGATACATTAGATAACAACTAACACTAAACTTAGATCTTCAAAATATATATAATAAGGTTTGTCCTGTTGTTTATTAGACTGAGCGTCTAATAAATGAGTGAAACGTATAAATAAATGAAATCAACGTAATAAATGAAAAAGTGAGTTCATAAACATTGTTGGACTGCACTAACAGGAATCCCAAGCCATCGAACTGTTCTCACTCTCTGTGTTAGGACGTGTGCCTCTGAGAAATACGACCGTTCTATCTACGCCGTCTTATCCTCACTGCCGTTCCATTTTCTCTGTTTGCTTTCTCGATATTTCGTGCCCACGTTGCTGGCCCTCTCCTTCCTGTGCTCGGGCTTATCTGCTGTCACACCACCCTCTCTCTTGAGCCCTTATCTCCAGCCCTGGTTTGTGTCACGCATCCCTAGCCCTGCTATAGATACAACATTACACGCACAGATTTCCACCAATTCGCTCAAGATCTCACACACGGATGACTCCCACAGGCGGCCATCTTAGGCATTCAGGTGTTACATCTATGGACAGACAAACTGTTTGATACTATCCCCACAGTGGTTTTTCCAAGACTTGTTTGTGCACCACTGTGCTGCAAAAAGGTGTCCACTGGGCCTCGTGCTGACATTGTGGTACAGTTACACTGAAGAATTTCAAGCAGGGTAACACTTTTTTGAGATATGACATCGAAGTCAACTTTTTCTCAGTTGCATATTCGTTTTTTTTTTTATTTCTCTATTCCTTTTCATTGTAACCTTTTTATTCCAGTGACCTTGGGTAAAGCTTGCGCTTAGCAATCATCTTCCGCACAAACATGTTATATAACAAGACCTTGACAAACAAAGAGAAGGAAAGTGGACCAAAAGTGGACCAACTGTAACCTGTAGCCGATGAGATTGCATGTAAAGTGTGTTTCAATAAATCAGATCGCAAGAAGAGGCAAGAAAACCTTGGCAGTATAGCCTGCATTATCTGATGCTAGCCCTGCAGAGGGAAGAATATGTCAGGGTGTTATATGGCTGGGAGGCCAGTCCCTCCCTACACCACCTCAGAGAGATAAGGAAGTGATGATACACCAGTGAGGTGAGAAAGGGAGATTGAAAAAATAGGAGAAAAGTTTAATGTGGAGAACATTTTACCTGCCTCGTTTTCCTCTCTGTAAATTGGCTTTAAAGTTCTGGATGCTATTTCCATTAGAGCCAGAGTTGTCGTTATGTGCGTAAAATCGAAATCATAAAAGGGCTCTTTAAGAGGTTTTGTAATTTCTTAATGTACGACTTCTAAATCTGTGTTTCACCTTTGCTTTCTTTTAGATAGCAGTTCAACCCGTTCATATGCCAGACTGCCCTAAATAATCATCGAATGGAATTCTTTATGGGATTCTCATCTCGGTGTTTGTGAAAGAGTTCCTTTGAAAAGTTTCTTTCTCTCTCTCTCTCTCTCTGTTTTCTTAGTGTCTGGAGGTAATAGACCTGTCGCTGCTGTAACAATGATGAATCTCCTGGGTTTTCTCTGCAGACAACAACAGAGGGGCCCGAAATATGGATGTGAAAGACCTGGACAGTGGAACTGGGATCAAACCAAGTGAAGGAACACAGAGATTATGAGTGTAGCACGGCGTCATAAATCAAGTGCAAAACTGTGCCACCAGACTAAGACTGCCACAGCTACGTATACAACCCTGGCCTATGCCTAGAAACTAGAGGATTGTCTTTGCTGTGTACGTTACAGAACATACTCAAAAGGACTTTCTATAGTATGGTAAATGCTTGGCCTATGGGCATTAAGTGTGGTTTGGTTTAGGATTAGGTTTAATTCACTTTAATTCAACGTCAAACTTCCTTCCAAATTTTCGTGCTCTCACACAATGTACATGGTGGCTGCTGTTGTTTTCTGCGTGGAAAAGCCATCAGTCCAGACATCAGCATTTAGGGGGACAGACTCTCTCTCTCTCTCATCCCAACAGCACAACAGTTAATTACATCCCTGATGTTTTAACGGAGTCTAGGTAATGTGTTTGATGGGGCAATTATTCCTAGGTGACAACATCGCATTTCATTTACGTTTTTTAGTAGACTGGAGGAATGCTTTATCCTTGGGGGAACATGACTGTAATTCCCTAGACGTTGAATGTGGAGCTGGATCTATATGACTCACACACTCATGTACAATTCCACCCTGACTCCGATCCAGGATAAGTATTTCAAGGAGACTACACTGTAAATTCACACCTACCTTAATGTAGTAGGCTATATACTTTCATTAGTACTTCCCAAACATCCAATTGATCTTACACTGACGTTGATTTTACAGGTAAATAGAGGGCTGGGTGACAAGGCAGAAACAAAGATGTACTTTAATTAATCCTCTTCATATTTGATAATTGTGCAAGGTTTTCCAACATTATTGTACAATTTCCATGCTTACATGTGTAGGTATTTAATCTGAATTATTTGACCAGTATTAAAGGTAAATTAATAACTCCATGTACAGTACTGTATGTATTAACAGTCTATATACAGTCTTGTTGGTAAAGTAACAGTCCATATATCACTTTACTGTGTTGGTTACATATTAAATTGATTTATATTGTACACAAAACAAGTGACAACATTCGATAAATGGTCATAATATTGAACTAAATGTTTTCACAAATGAAATAATCTCTATCTATTGATAATGGGATGCAATGTTTTTGGGCCTAGTGATAGATATCAATCATTATTTGACTAATCAGATTGGTTACAATGAATTTTATGAACTAGTATTAGTTGGTAGTCAGTTTAACTTGGTGCTTGGATTTGGACATTTGCATACACCATGTCTAACCACCTAATTATAAAGGCAGGAATATCTGTCTGTATATCTGTGGCTCAATCATCTCAAGAACTGGACACTGTATGAAGTTGAAAATCTGCCAGTGTATTGCTCAGTACCCAGTAATATGCAGTGTCGCATGAGAAGTTGTTTGGATGAGCGGTTTACAAAGAGCCATGGATTTCGCAAGCCACCAGCGGGCACTGCACTAGTTACTGCAATGAATAATGATTAATTAATTGGTGAGGTCGCTTGCTGAGTAAGTTCTAGAAACTGTATCTGTTCAGGCCAACTGTCTGGAACAGTGCTTTGCTGTAGAATATATAATACCAGTAACCACTGGAAGGCCTTAATCTAATGACCATCTGTGCCTACTCTGCAGTTATGAGTCAGTTGTGTATTTCATAGGCTTTCCACAATGCTAAATTTATGTGTAGCAGCTATTGCTGAAAGAGCAGGCATGCAAACGGTGCTTGCCACCTGAATGTAGTTACTGTGCTTTGGAGCCCAGAAGAAGGAAATCTGGATAAATGGATTGTCTGCAGTCGTTTGCAAGGGTCACGTTAACCTATTGCCGTCGGTTTCTCATTTTGGGTTTTTCAATGAGTTCCTGAGATGTAATGTGAAAATCTGCTATTAATAACTTTTTATCCCTCGCGTAGATCATGAAATATAGATCACTTAAATTTCGTTCGCTAAATGAATCCCTGCCACCAGATATGAACACATTTACTAAGGCTATTAGAGCGTGATACGGTAGTTGTCGAATGGGCATGAGAGAGTTCCACTCACACAAATAGAATTTGACATTCAACTATTTGACAAATCCACTACTTGAGGTGGCTGTCAGAACCATGGAGATGTCCGTGGCTGAGAGCTCTGAATTGTAAATACAGTGAAACATGAGTATGTGGAGTGGTCACAAGAAAAGTAGCTTTTGAATATTATTTGAGCGTGATCTCTGGCGGAACACGTCTGAACAAGTCCGTGTGTGCATGCATACAGACATGCTGCTTGTGTCTATTTGTGTGTGTATTTGTGTGTGTGTGTGTGTGTGTTTGTTTGTGTTGGCGTACGTGCAGACTTTACCTGGGTTTTGGGTATGTGTGCGCCCATCGGTATCCTTATCTGATTGGACGAACCTCATGAACCCCTCAATGAAATGTCAACAGTGAGGGTGAAGTGTCTGGGTATTTTTGTCTCCTCATCCTGGTCCCTGAATCTGAGAGCTGACAGCCATAGAGGTGCCCTGTCACACAGTTTCACCTAGCCTTAGCTTTAATCAATGCTGAACGCTACTCCTGCTCATTTCAATGGAGGGTAACCGCTAAAAGGACAGCTGTAGCTAACATCAGACAGGAGATAATCTGTTATGGGGAAAACATCCCGTGTGGGTCCAATTGCGAAGGCAGGGAGGACCACACAGAAGGCCTACACACACATTCAGGTGTACACCTACACACACAACACATGTAAACATACTCTTTTTGGGGGTATTTTTCTGTCTGAAAGTAGCAGAGGGGCTTTCAAGAACCCTTTTCAACGTTTTATTTACGACATTAAAAATTGTGTCAGAACATGGCTAATCATGTGGATTTGACCCACTATTACACCCTAGTGCTGAATTGGATTCACAAGGTACTCAGAAGGATACTACAGTATTACTTACCATTCAGAAGCATCTTTCCATTTGCATTACACAAAGTTAAAGATGTCCTGCTCATCAATTAATTCAATTCCCAGGTAAATACAAGATGACAACTTCTTACATACGTCATTTAGAATTATATATTTTTGGTATATTTGTTCTAAAAACATTGTTCATTACTGGTCCAGGCAATCCAACCAGGACATTGTGAGAGACACAGATAAGAGAGAGGTAGAGTAATAAATCGGTGTCCCCGCACATATCCTTTCCTGTTACACTACTACTGCCCCAAGTCATGAACAATACAAATTACCCTGACTTTCAAATGAAGGTCTGTTTTCATGTCACACCCTGAAGTGCTTTAGGCATGTGTCTAGCATCTTTATCTTTTTCTCTCTTGTCTCTGTCATCTGTTTGCGTCTCTTGATATCTATTGTGTTTCTTTTGTACTTCGCAATTTCGCAAGACAGGAAAGGATACACTGGGGAATTCAGAGGCCCAACAGCACTCATCCATCTGTCAAGTCTCACTCCTGACTATTTGGATAAAGTCTCATTCTCGATTCCTCCTGTTTTTTGGGCATGGAGTATGGTGATTATGCTGGTGGTGGTTGTAGATGTGATCGTTATCTCGAGGGAGTCAAAGCCGCTTCTGACGATGACGATGTTCATCGTCATCGTCAGACAAACCAGTATGATAGAGGCAAAAGGGAAGAAAGAGAAACGGAACGACAATCCTTCGTGGAAAAGAGACGGACGGGGAAAAAACGTGAATGACAATGGGAGGATGGGTGAGAATAATGAAGGGTTTTGGAGGGAGAAATGGAGCCGAACGGTTGGAGAAGCACCACGAGTGGAGAGGCACGGCTGGAGGTAGAAAGGTAAAAGCAGTAGTGAAGGATCACGGGAGAAGAAAAATGGAGGGGTGGGGGGGGTGTGTGTTATGTTTGTCCTGCCTCTGAGCTGCCCGCTAAGCAGATGAAGATAAATGAGCCTGTGGCACAGCAGGGCTCCGTTCAGCGGATGGGGTGCCGCAAAGTAGTCTTTTATTCCTAATTACCTCTCATTTACTATTAACACTGCCACAGCCAATCAGCTCCACCATCACTCCCCGGCACTGGCCTCCCATTGGTCCTTACCGTGACTCATCATCTATGCCCTCCCATTGGTAATGAACCCAGTCCCACCCCTTCTTCTCATTCTAAATCGATAGCTCATCTCCACTGCTGTCCATTGTTTAGTCCTAAAATATCCCTATACAGTTCTCCAATCATGAGTTTTCTCTGTTACTTGCATTATGGATACGTGATGCTCTGGTTTCTAAAGTTATTTCCTCATTACCAGTTTCCTGTTGAATCAGTTGTGTATAGGGTTTCATCAACAATGCTGGAAAGTTGCTTAAAAAACACGTAGGCTTCGGCACTATACTGAAAAGGTCCAGTGCAAAGCTTGTACTGCTCTGGAGACAACAAAGATAAGCCATTCCACTTGTTAAAGGTGTGACTGCAGTAAAGGCAACTAACAAAAAGGTGATTATGGTTAGGGTTGTGATTAGGTTTACTGCCACGAAAAAGAGTACACTCTGCTGCTATCAAACCCTCAATCTAAACTCTCACAGCATTCTTCAATGCACATCCTTCCCATCTCCTTGCACTGCATGTTATTGTATTTCGACCAATGCGAGCCAAACTCTTCACAAAACCGTTTTACCATTTGTATACTGCTTTTGCTTCCCAAACATTGTCTTCAACTTGTAATCAGGGCCCCGTTCCACTTACATCTAACGTGATAACTTTTTTCACACAGTTGGCTCTAGTCTAAGGAGTCTGGAGCAGTCCTTTTTCTATATTTCAACGTGGTCATTATTGATTGAGGCAAAGGGCTTTGGACAGTCAGTAATGAAATGGAACGATTGGAGGGTGTAAAATTAGCCTTCATGTCATTAGACTGGAACGGCAGAGAGTGGAGGAAGAGAGCGGTGGAGCATCTGCGATGACTGATGACTGAGGGCCAATTAAAAGGCAGAGCGAGAAGAAAGGGTGAAGATGTGGCTGAGAGGAGTATGGATTCATCCACGATAATGAACTCTTCACCGGCCAATCGATTTGTAAGGATAGAAGATAGCACCTCCTGGATCCACTTTGAAGGAGCTCGGGATGTCTGGAAGAGAATGTTTTACTTCCAATTGTATTAAATCCACATTTGAGGAAGGGTTAAAGGCTTAGGATAGGCACAAGCACATTTTGCATTGTTTATTCGACAGATCAAACAGAATATAAATATTAAACCAGAGTCAATGTGAACTTCCTGTCATCATATGGAAACCACCTGATGTATTTAGATCCATACACAACCTTTTCTGTAGTGTACCCAATAACTCTTTCTAGAAGTTGTGATCATTTCATATTAATATGTATTTTTAGGGAGTTTGTGTACTCTTTGTGTGATGGCACGTTTCACTTCAGCTTTTTGCGAGATACACGTTGATTACCATGGAACGGGACACTTCATCCATATGTAAATACGAGGGAAGAAAGATAGAAATATAAAAGGCATTTGTTACGTTCTTCTCTATTCTCTTCACTGTTCTCCTGCACTAACATGTCACATGTGGTGTATTTGTCTAACAGAAATGCTGTGGTGCTTGAAACCTCTCGAGAAAGCCGCCTGTAAATGGACTAAAGCCTCTGTTGAGTAAATGGAGCTTTCTGGATGAAAAGGCCATGACGTCACCTCTGTTTGTTGTATAATCTCTGGAACCAATACCCCTATATCCAAATAAAAAGTAGAAAGGAAACAATTACTGAATGACAAACAAAACACTCTTTCCAAACGATAATGCCCTTTGTTTTGCTGGTATGAGGATAAACAGATATGAGAGTTTGTCTCGTTGATTGAAGATGACACAACTTCTTGAGGTTTGCCAGCTTTGATTTGTTTGAAAAGCGGAGGCAATGTTGAAGGATGGTTTTACGCGTGTTAAAAAGCAGATTTGGGCCCTTGGTTACAGCTTTTGACAACAGCACTGTGGAATTCTGCAACTAGTTGAGAGCACTATTAGGAATGACCCCAGAGTCAAATCACCACATTTTCCCAATTTCATCGGCAAAAACATCAAGTCAACGTTGGAGGGCTGCCTATTTGGATCTGTGCGATGTCTAAAATTGGACTCCATTATTGGCCATGAAAGCACATGAGACTGCACTTGGAGCTGGAACATTCCATTCTTATACAAATGTACAGAAAGTTTCAAAGACTGGACTCTGGGTTTACTCAAAAAGGCAGCTTGATTTGATGATTGAATCAATATCAGCTGCAGAGCCATCTGAAGAAGAAAGTCAACTGCACTGTCAGTTTCCTTTAGCACAGTGCAGGACACAAAGAAAGTGATAACTAAGGATGTTTTCAGTGATATACCGTAGTTGTTGTCAGTTCAAATATTTCATTGTGTAACTGCAATGTGCAAACCTTGTTTTAACATGTATACAAACTCTATAAAGTTTAGTTTGTTCATTTGTTGTCAGTCAATCTAGTATATGTTTACACACAACATGTAACAACATGTTTTTCCTTAATATAAGGCACAATAACATTGACGACTGCTAGATGAAAGCAAAATAACAGGTAGCTGCATAATGTTGACTTCCATTTTTCCAGGAGCAATCTATCCCTGACTCTCAGAATTGTAGAGCAAATCTTCCTCCAAACAGCAACAGCCTCACTTGTGATTTGTTGATTCACCTTATTTTCGTGATTTTATGGAAAGCATCCAATTTTCTCAAGTCCCCTCCATCTAACTCAGGCCAAAAAAGCCTGCAGATATAACAGGGAGTCACATTTGATATAGAAAGGTCACATTTGCTATCCTCAACATTTAGAGAATACACACAACAGGATGGCAGTAGTCCTACAGGATAAAGCTAGTTTGAGTAACTTCTGAAATCCCTGTATTTAAAGACGGCTTGATTAATTAAGTCTCTGCTCTTCTTTTCTAACTCTACGACCATATTTCTGAATTATTTAGCAATGTCAGGTTTGGAGCTATCGAACACGGGTTGTTAGAGTTAACCCCAAATGTCGCGATCCCCAAAGGCGGGCTATTCATTCTCATGGGATCCTGTCACCCCTATTCCAACTTTTAATCTGGAGCCTTAAATAAACCCAGGGTGCCTCAAGCTCTAAGGCTTATTAATATTGCAGCTCCACCACCATTCATTATTGATGAGAACAAGTGTGAAGCCCCAGAACAGCCTGTATAAACAGAGTGAAACCATGCCTTCCACAATGCAGGTCACAAAGATTACCAATACCCTGGTACTGGTATACCTCCTTTCAACCAGTGATATCTCCCACTAACTAGTCCAGCTATACACTTTAATTGCCAGCTCAATTTATTTGTTTATAGTTTGTTTTTAGGGAGGCAGTGTGCTGTATTGATCTACTCTTCGAAAGCCCTTCTTTCTTTCTCAATCTTTTCATATTTCCAAGCGGAATCGAATCAATTATTGTTTAATTGGTCCGTGTCTATATCTGACCCTTCACCCCATCACTTCTGCTACATGCTATCGCCATTATGTTTCATGACAAGAGGGCCACTCACCTACAGATCGAGGTAAAGGGACCTTTCAGAGCAAGTGGAGCGTCTCTTATAAATGATTCACCCTTTTGCATTAAACTGTCCTCTGACATCTTGAGACGCCTCATCGCGAGCTTGCGATGGTGGCATGCAAAAGTGTGACAAAAGGTGCTGAACTCAAGGCTTTCTCGCTCTTGGCTCTTTGAGGACGAAAGCCATAAAGCCACAGTCTTGCCCAAGTGCTTCCTGTTTTAGAAACAGCGTGGGTACAATAGGGTGAAGCAAAGCACTATAATGACAAAGTGAAAGATGTCTGCGACATTTGGAGTAGCTGTAAACAACTACCTGAGCAAAGGAGACACTTAACAGCTGTGACTTCTTTTTTTGGGGGGGCAAGTATCTTGAACTTTTGGATAAACCATTTTATACCCTTGTTTTTAAACACTTTCTTTCGCTTTCAGTGTACTGTCCAACAGACATGATTCAGCACACAGTCAATACCTTGTTCAAACAGACACGTAGTGAGAACACAAAATACACACAGACTAACACTCGCTCTCTCACAGACACACACACTCCTTGGTTCTCTTGATAAGAGATGACGGTATCTTGGGTGCCAGGTGTGCTGTCGGCAGTGACTGTGACCACAGACAGAGATCTCCCGTCTTGTGTCACAGAGGGAAACAAACGACAAAGCACCTCTAGCCATTTATTTCCTCATCCATCCCCTCGAGCTAGCTTGATCAAATTTTGGGGGAAGTTTTTGGAGAGAAACGTCTGAACTGTGACAGTCCTTTTCTCCACTTCGTCTCAGAGACTTATTCAAATTCTCCCTTTTTCTTTTCTTTTTTTCTTTTTCTTTTCTGTTCCCCAAAACTCATAAATATGGAAAATGCAATTAATTTCATCCGTTTACTACTTTTTTTTATTTTATTGAAGTTCTTGCCGAACTTACTACTTCTTGATTTATTATGAAAGGCAAAAAAACAGTTTGCTAAGTTAAATATAATGTGTGTTTGAAGCGGATGTGGTCATACCTCATCTTACAATGGTGAATTAGCACCAGCACCCTTAAATACCAGTGAGTGGTCGATGAAACCATAGCGAGAAATATAGAGGCTTAAGGATGAATGAAAGTATGGAAGGACAAATTGTTGAGATGTTCAGATTATGAGAGCTTTCCCCAGCACCATGAAAATTACCAAGGTACTGTGTTTGTTTTGCAAGCCACAATCACCTAACACCGTACGACCTGAGGCATCTAAAAGAGCAATGGGGAAGCTCAACAGGTGTCTTTACTACGATTTCCAACGTGAATTATTCAACAGGCTCTTCCACCTTTAAAAGAAGCCCTATGCCATCCATTATTGAGGTCCTTTTTTTTACTGTGGCAGGAGTACTTTCAATTATTAAAAGGCAATATAGAGCCTGGCAAGGGGTTAATATGACTGTTGCAGATAGTGAACGGGGGGGGGGGGGGGGGGAATGGTGGTGGGGGGGGGGGGGGCAAAGGAGAGGGAGATTTATGACACAAGGGTGAGAGAGGGCTTCATCGGAGGAATTAAGCTGTGAGACGGAGAAGCCGAGAGCAAAGAGTAGAAACAAACCAGAGAGGCCGACAGAGTTGCTGGCCCGAAGCTACAGATAGTGGCTTTAGCGTGTGAGTGCAATGGGGAAAACGTTTCTTCTCCTCACGGCACTGTCAACCTTCGTCAACGTAGCAGGCCGCTGAGGAGTCGCGACGTCAAGGTGCGACCCCAGCCGGGGGAAGCTGGCTGGGGGTTTCCTCTTCATCCAATCTGAGTGACAGAAAGCACATTCAATCATTAAATACATTCTAAATCACACTGCATAAAATACTGCATTTCCACGAAAGATTATCTTGTTAATCACAGTTTTATCAACAGCCAAGCCAACACCATCAGGGGAAAAAAAAAATGCCAAAAACTATGTATTGGTCAACATCTAATCAATTCAAGGAGTTAAGACTGAATGATTTCCCACATAACAAGTTTCCTTTATTTACACAATGATCATTGGGAATTTCCCATACACAAAAAGTGAACTTCTACATGGTTGTAAATGAAAAATGGAGCCGCGCGTTCAATACAATTTCAACATTCGGCTTCGGTTAAGCTTAGGGACTTAACACAGTGAATGAAGGCATGGGTTTAGAAAAACAAAGAAGGAACAACAACATAAATGGTTGCACGTTGAAGGTGGTGAGAATGAAGCTCATAGACACAGGCCAGAGACTTATAAATTCTCCAACCTACCACCTCGCACTGTCCATTGAATCTATTGAATACATAGCATACACATTCGGACATTTTTTTTATCCAATACAGAGGCATCTTCTCTAGGTTTGCTAACAAAATGGTGAACAGTCCAGTATGGCTGTATTCCAAATCAAGTGATTAGGCCACTTTATATTGATGTAGTTATCCTACTTGTAATCCCTGTAATTATGGGTCTTTCTGATATATCTATTTATGTTTACCATAGCTTACATCATCTGAAGCAAACTTCTCTACAGACCATGAAGATCATGATATTACGCAGTGTGCCCTGTAATTGGTCAAAAAAATCATAATGTAATGTTCTTTTTCATTACTAATTGAATTGATGATCCACCCCTTCAATTCATAATGTTTTATGAGAATTTAACTCTCCATTAATGTGATCAAGACATAATAAATGCATTTATTACAGATCATTAGGTTTAATAAAACGTAATCCAATGCCCTGCAGTTTCATTTATTCTGTCCAGTGGTTTAGAGAGACTGTATTACAGAACTGTAATGAAGGGAACTTCATTGATATTTTTTGTTTCAACTCCTTTTATTAATGTGAGTTTATTAGGAATTTATTATGAATCTTTGCAGTTTCCTAAACTGCTTTTTTCTATATCCGAGTTGAATCTTAAAATAATGGAATGGAATGCAGCCCAGCGGCTCAATTTTTCCTGCGAGATTCCTCCATCAGAAATACATCAGCTCCCCCTATTGGTGTGGATCAGGTGGGGGACTTTTGGATCAAAGTTTTGAAGTTCTTAGTGCTGTGCCCTGTAATGTATATCTAGCCTGGACAGTAACCCTAGAGAACATTTGGGATAGATCGAATAGGTATCTCTGTCAGGGATCTCTGACTGCGGTTTGCCTTAATGGCACAGTCAATACAGTGGTGCCGGGCAGCCTATTAAAGCATTCATGAGAGTAATTGCCCGTGCCTAATCTCAAATGTCATCAATATCCGGCTGATTCTATACCTCATCTATGCTTGCAGTGTTTTCTGTGGGATAAAATTATATTAAATTACTGAGTTTAAAAGACTGCGGAAATCTCTTCATGTAATTGCAGTTTTATTGCTGCGCGAGACAAGAGTACCCTTTCTGCAAATTCCTTGAATTTCAAGTGGACTGAGTTCTTTGTTTGTGACAGCCTTGCTGAATCCAGTACTGTAGATCCAAACTCAAGATACCCTCCGTTCCGCCGCCCCCCCTCCCCTTCTGTGACACTTAACAGTTAGGGCTCACTTGACAGTTTAACAGAGGTGGGTGGGATTGGTCTCCAGTCTAACCTTTCTTAGCTCCCAACTTTTCTCACTAGTTCCAATAAGAACGAATACAAATTGTTCGCAGATACAATCTGCGGTATTAATCAGTTTTTCTGTCGGCCTTTCTAGAGAAAGGAGAAAATATGTCTGCATAAAGCGGAAAAAAGACATCCACACCCCAGGTGACAGTTTGGAGGAACTCCCATGAAACTCTCTGCTGAGTGTTGCATGCTGGGCCGTGCTGCAACAATGGACTAATTAAGCGAAGGCTCTTCGTGCTGAGTTCAGCTCAAGTCCTTGGATCACAGTTGGACGTTGGAATGAGCGAGGAGGGAGGGTTTTCTCTCTGCTAAACTCAGATCAAGGGAGTTGACACAATCTGGCTTTGCTTCGAGCTTAATGAATGGCTCCAATTATTTGAGCTTGGGGTAATATCCGGTTCCACCGTAGCACACTCTTTGGGCCGCAACCTGAACCTGGTCCGCGTGCACGTTTTTACGTCCACATCACAGATATTACATGAACTTGAATCAAATGCAGTTCAAATTATATTCGGATGATTTCAAAAGCCAAGGTTCATTTGAAACGTGTTGCTTTCAAGCATACATGCAACAGAGTACTGTAGAGGTATTGACTTGCACTGACAAATGCTAATACAGTAGGTCTTAAACAGTGTGCAAAGCAGTTGTGTCATATTTTTTTGTTGTTGCTGCGCTGGATGGAAGGTGCGTGCAAAAATGACAGTCAGGATCCTCAGTCTATAAGTATAAGGGTGATTGTGCTCCCCCAAACCTCTTGTATGTTTATTTTCGGTTATTGTACATCTTCAATCGAAAGAGACAGGAATATCAACTGAATGTGTTAGCCCTCTTGAATAAATGCTCAGATGGGGCATGCAGTACACAGAGCCTGTGGTTCATGTCATATGGTGTTGTTCGTCAACACGTGCGTTATGAAAGAGAGGTCTTGAGAAACAACTCAGATTCACTAAAGAGACCCAGCCTACCTCAGGGGAAAATAGGAGTTCATAGGAGTCGCTCAAAAGCCTTCCCGCGAATCCTCCAACTAACCAAGAAAGAAAGAAGAAATTGTGCTGCTGTTACTTTCTCATGGCGGGGTTTGAAACCATCCGCCAGTGCCAGAATACTTCACAATTACTGACTTTTTATTGGCAGAGTCATTGGCTAGAACCTCCCCTGTAGCCAAATGCAGAGTTGAGGGCAAAATGTAAACTACTGTAGCTCAACTATGACAAGTTATTGAGGAGAAATGGGCAGGGATTTCTTCTTTGCTTCGGAGGAGTGACTGTTTCTCCCTCTTTCGAAATAAAACAGCGCATGAGTCATGTCTCTCTCGACTCCACGGTACAGTATGAAATAAGTTCAGCTTAGGTGGAATTGATCCAATTGATTCCATTCTGGAAAAAAGGCTTTGATGGAACTGACTGCATGGTAAATGTAAAAGTGTTCAGAAACCCACTCAGCGCTCAGCCCATACGAAATCAAAGACTTGCATAAATATTTCACAATGTATAAGGATGAGAAGAATCATGCTAGGACAGTCTTAATCAGCTACACGTGGATAAAAGAACAACATGTCCTACATCTTCAATCAACAACATCAAGGAACATCCTCATCTAAAACATCTGAATAATCCTCTAAAATATCTATCCATCTATCCATCCATCCATCTATCCACCCATCCATCCATCTATATATCTATCTATATACTATATATCTATATATAGATATAGATATCTATAATCTTTTTTAGCTCAAGCTCATTTTATGCCTTCAAAGATTGTTGATTCAAACTTGCTTTTGGCAACTATTATAGTGCGACAGCGTGCTTTCTAACGATCTACAGGGTTTGGGAGGAAGATGCTACAGTGGCTCAAGACTGACAGGTTTACATCTACCAATCTGCTCCATCTGTCGCAATTGCAGATGAGCGCAGATGAGTCTGTTGCCGGGCGGACTGTGGCCCTGAGGGGGGGGGGGCCCAGTGTGGAATAATGATTATAGCTCCACTCTGTCAACACAGGAGGGAAGGGGCACAGTCCTGACCTTTAACACTTTTACATATCAAACATTTTAGGAGAAGAGCAACAGCTGTCACCTCCAATCTGCTGTTTCTCCATGCATTAGTATTATCCTCGCTGGTCCGGAGTGTCACTGGATAGGTGTGTGTGTGTGAGAGTCAGTGTGTGTTTCATGTGTACGTAGTGCTTGTGTTCTTTATGTGAGTGTATGGGTGTGGGTCTCCTCTTTGTGACTGCAACCTCTCTTGTTTTTCTTTTTCATCGTCTCAGACAAAATAATTGAAAGGCGTTTTCATCAGCCCATACTCTTTGAATTATGGGTAAGATGATATTGGCTGCAATCTGTTCGAAATGGGGGCTTCGAGAATGCCGCCATTCAATGCTAAATGAACCATTAAGGGAATGGACATGGTCTCCCATTGTGTGGAAAACCAGAAACCAGTCAAGAAAACACTGTTTTACACACACACACGCATACACCTAAACACTCCAGGAGTAAATGACTTAGCATTTTATAGCTAGGTCTCCATGCAATTGACAGGAACATTTGAGGAAATAGGCTTTCTTTTGTGATGACCACAGGCAATGACTTCCGGATTGAATGGCGTCAACACGTCCACTAGTTTTGGTTCCCGTCAGTTCTCCATCTCAAATTCAATATCAGCGTCTAGTTCCGCATAAGATGTCACCCTCATCACAGGTATTCGGAAACCCCAAATCGCATCGTGAGCGTACCATCATCAGCGTGTAAATAAACATTTCAGCTTAGCTCAGGTGTCAACCATTTCTATTCGCCAGTGTTCGTGTTACAGAGAACACCACAGACCGTGACAACAAAGGCCTATGCAGTGGTTGGTGTCACCGCCACACAAACAGATCCCGCTTGCCTTGACTGATCTCTACGTCTGGCCAGCCATTACAGGAATCATCAGAACCCCCCCCCTCCCTCCCGCATACAAATGCACATTATCCGGAGAGTGCTTGGAGAACAGCGTGCTGTGTGCCTTTGATGGAGACAGGTGTGTACAGTGGAGAAGGGGCGAAAGGACTGATAGCGACTCAGGGGCTCGTAAAGAAACACACATGTCTCAATGGACTCTCGCCGCTGATAAAAACGTCAGTGGAATTAATATCCCATGTGCTATTAGTGCCATTACTGTAAGCTAGGGCAAAGCCCCACCGTAAACACATCACTCACCCTGTATCTGGTGTGCACCGGGCACAGGGGGAGGAGAGATGGAAGGATAAAGGGAGGGAAGGAAGGATGGAGAGAAGGAAGGAAGGAATGAAGGACGGAAGGAAGAAAGGAAGGATGGAAGGATGGAAGGATGGAAGGAAGGAAGGAAGGAAGGAAGGAAGGAAGCAAGGAAGGAAGGAAGGAAGGAAGGAAGGAAGGAAGGGGAAAGGAAAGAGTTGGAGGGAAAGATTGCGATTTCAGGGGGTATATGTTGGGGACAGAAAAGCCGATTGGACATAAACAAGGTGATTCAAACGACAGCGTGAGGGAGGAGGAGGTGAAGCGGTACGACCGAGGGAGCGACAGACGAGAGAGATGTCCACACGGGACGGAGAAAAGAGGGTCCGGCAGGGTCAGAGGGGGAAGAGGTCAAACAGGACCGTGTAGTGGGTCGGGAAGGAGGAGGGAGGAGCCAACGAGACAGGTGGGAGGGAAGGTGGGGGGGGGTCGCCGTTACTGAGGTGGGGTGGGAGGTGAGACGGGGGGTAAGGGGGGCGGGGGGGGGGGGAGGGAGGGGTGATAGGGCGAGAGGCATGTGAGAGCTGGACAGGTCTGCTGGGGCGTCTGAGTAGGAGGTGGTGACGGAGCAGCATAAACTGCTCTCTCTGGAAAGGGCACCGGGGGGACAGCTTAGGGAGGCATTGATGAGTGAGCCTGGGAGCCTGAAATAAATAAATATAAAAAAGGGAAGGGAATGAAAGGGAGGGAAGGAGGGGAGGGGGGAGAGAGAAAGAGGGGGGAACGGGCTCCTCTGTTTGGGCCCGACTTCAAACGGGGCCGGAGCTAAGGGGATCTTTTGTGTGAGAGAGAATGAGAGAGAGAGAGAGAGAGGGAGAGAGAGAGGGAGCGGGAGAGAATGAGAGAATGAGAGAGAGAGAGAGAGAGAGGGGGGGGGGGGGAGAGAATGAGAGAGAGAGAGAGAGAGAGAGAGAGAGAGAGAGAGAGAGAGAGAGAGAGAGAGAGAGAGAGAGAGAGAGAGAGAGAGAGAGAGAGAGAGAGAGAGAGGGGGAACGAAAGAGAGGAGGATGGGGATGGAGGGCATGGTCATAGAGAGCTGGAAAGAGAGGGATTATCGCTAACGGTTGACGGGATATTGCAGACCAGTTGGGGAAAGGAGAGAATGGAGTCGTGCTCTCTAAACTCCCCGGTAAGATGGCCGGGAGAACAGAGCGTTCGTCTTTGTTATTTCCTCCCTCACGGTAGCTTCATTGTATCTCCCAAATCTTTTTCCAATTCTAGAGATGAAGCGAAGGGGCCATCGTGTGAGCCTAGAACGTCACATGTGGTGAACGCGCGAGATTTGTACAGCTACGATTCGATCTATCCCTTAAGTCTTGGAGACAGAGGGGATTAATGCAGTATTTCAACACGGAGGGGCCATGGAAGAAGAAGACCTGAACGAAGAGAAGGAAATAACAGGAAATCACCCCTCTCGTCCCACGAGCACTTTTAAGGTTTAGAGCCGTCCGGCCATGGTTGACGACCTGCCAATGGAGAGACAGTCAACCTCCTCGAAACTGCTTCTCCCAAACCCATCGGGAGGCTCCCATAGATGCCATTTTGGATCTACGGAAAAGAATTCTGGAGGATAAAAGTGATTTAGGGGGGTTAAGAGGGTAGGGGGTAGAACAAGGTGCATTAGGAATAGGATTGAGTACATCTCTTACGGTGGACGTGTCGTCTGAACCGCACCTTACTCACAATATACACAGAAACACAAACAATCCCACACGCACAGGCTCATACACGTGCTCACTTGGGCGCACGCACACACACACACACACACACACACGTGTATTCCACATCTGCCTTTGAAGCCCTGTCCTCGCTGCGAACGTTGCGATTTAGAGCATCCTGAAACAGGGGGACTGGTGAGGTTGGAAGAGTAGAACTACAAAATGTGTGTGTGGGGGGGGGTCATGTCTGGGTCCCACCCTGACCGTCCCAGGAAAACATACTGCAACACCCCTTGGGGTGGGGAGGGTGGTGGGGTTATTTTCCTGCATACCGTCCATTTGTGTGAGCATGTTTTTGGCTTTGGCCACCCACTTGCTCCCCCAGTACTTGAGAGAAAGTGCAAACTCCACTGGATCACTGAGAACGGCTTTGTGAAAGAAAGAAATACACCCACACCAGGCCAATGTTGATGAGAAAGTAGACTTGTTTGCATTTTATGTGTCCAGCTTCAGACTGATTCATATAACTGTTTTCATATTTCTTATCTGTGTATTTTCAGTTGAGACAAGCTATCAGTCTGGTTTTCCTGGAAGCAAAAGGAGGTGAAGACCGACGATATAGGCCTGTTTAGTGTTAAATTCCTCAAAAAGCACACACACACCACACACACACACCACACACACACAGACGCACGCATGCACCACAGAGATGAGTCCGGCTGTAGACCCCCAATAACCATGGAAGTCGGATAGAGGGTAAGTACTTCAAAATTCTCTTTACTCTCCCTTCTTTTTACTTGTTAATCCATGTTTGACCGGTTGAGTCGACGAGGATAGCGAATAGGAAACCGAACAGCCTGTTTGCATTTCCCAAACGATTCCCTGACGATATCAAGTGGTTTGTTTTCCCTGGTTCTGGAGAGACTCACAATGGCTGTTGTGTACTTGCTCCAGGATTTGGCCTCTTTTAATGCAATCTAATGAGAAAGGGGAATGATTTAATGACTCCATTACCCTAGGTGCTGGACGGTGGATAGCAATGCAGCCAAAAAGCTTTCTACAGCAGATATTGAAGTCTACAAAATATCTGACTGCGAACAGCATCAAAGACAAAGAATAAAGGGTTTTAAAGAACAACAACAATCTGGTCAACATATTAATTTCCATTCTGTCCAGGAGATTTTGAGGATTTTGTTGCACATTGGCAGTAACCCTCTCTATTCAAGAACAAAACTGAAACACAGTGACATAAGCCTGACTTTTCAAATGGTTGAAGGGCTCAGCTTTGAACCACCTACCCTTTGGCCTCTCTGCGAGACACTAAACTATGAAAAGTTTCCAGAATTTTCGAACATCTTGTACGGCGAGACTTTTTGCGAAATCTGCCGGCTCTTCCTTCCATTGTTAAATCTTTCATTGATATACCCTATATAAATATTTATTTTTGCGTGTGTTGGTTATGGATAATTCATGCGCTGCTAGAGTGGGTGCTCAGGGTCAGAGTTGTTGTTATTGTAGCTCCTTTTGTTTGGCTTTATGGCACTCTTCTCTTCACATAGGCGCTGTTGTTCCCAGGTGTGCACCTCTTTGCTGACTTGTTTTGTTAGTTTAAATCACTGAGACTCTTTTTCTTTCTTTTTTTTTCTTTCTTTCTTTCCTTTTGTTTGTTTTTTGAGAAAAGAACAGATGTGTCCACAAAAAAAAAGAACAAAGCTTTCTGACATTTTCACAAACAAATTCATCACATAAAGGTTCCCCCCCTTTGGATCTCCTATGCAAATGCCATTTTTTTAAATAATTATTCTAATGATTAGTAAATGTCACTATTGTATAAATTATTACAATATCCTCCATCGCTGTTTGTGCTCATGTACTTTCACGTGCTCCCTAGTTAGATGACAAAACCGGGTCAGCGGTCCTTGAAAAGTGATAATGGCAAAAGCCTTCTACAAAGTAAGCCACCTTAAGATTAAGGTTTAAGACTTTTGTTTCTCCCAGCTGTCCTTGCACTCCCACACAATGCACGCAGGTGTCTGAGTGAGTAGGGAGCTGCCATGTCAGCAGTTATCAACGGTAAACAAACGTAGGAGGTGGAAACAGGAAAAATGAACGAGGCAAAGGAGGAGGGAGAAAAAAAACAGGGGGTGAACGGCATACTAACAAAGAAAAGGATGAAGAAGGAAGGGGGTAAGGGGGGAGAAGGGGGACGGGAGAGCGGAGAGAGAGAAAGGAGAGGGAGAAAGGAGAGGGAGAAAGGGGAGGAGAGAGGATGCAAACTGCTGGTGGGAGTAGCAGAGTCTGAGCCTGAGCTTTTTCATTTCCAAAAAGCGAGGACCGCACGCACAGACGGACAGTAAAAGATCGAGAGAGGCGAAGAACAGAAAGAGACGGAGAGCGAGATTCGTATCTTGAAAAAGTAAACACATATACCTGGGTCCGAAAGCTACTGCAATTTTGAATTGAGGGGTTAGGATTATAAAGGGAAAATAGTACAACTAGACAACTAACTATTACCTAATTACCTTATCCACCAGCATGTGTCTAATTTATTTGGTCAACAATGTCCATTTAATGACCAGTAAATTGACCTGATATTATGCACCTGATTGTGTAAAGTGCTTACATCACAATCGTTTGTTTGCCTACTGCTAATGGTCTTGAGAGAGAGATAAACACAAAGACAGAGAGACAGAGAAAGAGAGAGGTAGACGGAGAGGAAGGGATTCAGAGAAACACATACCTAACAATGGAGAGAGGTCGAGAGAACCAGGGCGACAGGCAGAAAGCAAGGGAGTCCAAGTCTTAATCAGTAACAGACCACACTCTCCACTGCACCATGCCCTCCGAAAGTACATCTCCCTCCTCCGCTGAGGGCAAGGGTCACATGTCCGTCAACAGCAGAAATATGGGCACTCACAGTACAACCTCCATTTTCTAACAGGCGCCGGTAGCGTCTGGACGTTTCTTCCACTCAGGCCCCCCTGCAAACAACGTTTTCAAGTCCAGACCACCTAGTTTAGAGGCCTGTAGTTATGTGCCTTTTAATCTTTTACTGCAGCATCACATAAAGATAAAGACGCTTGTCTTTAAAAGTGACTTCCCTACCTCCCCTGCTAAACCTTCAGATTCAGACTACTTTCCTTTATCTGACCAAAAGGTTTTATATACTTTTTTTTATTGCTTCTGTGCGTTGTTTCCACAGGATATTCGGCCAGGGATGTTCATCCATAAACCATCCCCCTAGGTCTTTATTCACTGGCTGAATTCATATTTAGATCCCATGTAAAGGCAGTAAATGTCTCCTAAAAGAAATCATGTTTGGTGGAGAAGACGGTGAAGTAAAAAGTTGATGTTCTGTTGTACTGTGGATGTGCAATCTGAATCCCTTGGCTCCAGGTGTGATCTCATGTCGACTGATCTCTAGATGTTGTCTGTGCCTGCAGCAGCAGACATAGTTGATTAACACACACAGACACATACACACACACGCGCGCACATACACAGACAGACAGACAGACAGACACAGCCCATCCATCTAAGCCTACAACCCTGGCCTTCACGAGAGGGTCACCAGCCAATCAACAAACCTCCATAAAGGTCAGAGGTCGGGGGTGAACACCACTTCCAAGTAGCTCTTAAAAACACAGACACATCCTGTGGGAGAAATAATGGTGGGTTGGAGTTTGTACAGACACCTACAGAAAATATACTATACATCTCATCCAGCACTCACAAACGTCAACCAATGACATATCATCATATTTATGGACCTGTAATTACTAAAGGTGTTGAATGTTTGCAGATGGATGGCACGTGATAGACAGACCATGCTCTTGCATTCGGTTCTAACCAAGAGTCAAATTATCAGGACAAAAACTAGACAGATAAGACACAGAAACTTGCTCAAAAACGTGAGGACACCATCTGCTCAATGTTTGAAAACAAATAATTGTGAACTGGAGGGTCACTACTAGAAGTTGTCTAGAACCTGGGCCATAAAATCACATACACACAAACATCAAATACTTTTCTGACATTCTGTAACTAACCCCCATTACAATTGAAGAGGTACACCATAAACTCTGTCAAATTATTTCACAGGTGTGTGACAACAGATGTCTTGACAGTTCTTAACAGATTGTTGGACATTAAACATTGATGTTTTAGAACAACAAAATGGTCCATCAAGAACTACAGTGCAGCCTGCCAAAAACTCATCTCCATCTGTTAGGCTTCAAAATAACTTCCACTATAGTCTGAAGATTCTGGACTCTGCCTCTGTTGCTTAGATCCCACTATTGCACAAAACACCAATGAAAAAAAGGATCTTTCACTGATATCCCTGTAACTCACTGCCCATTGGTTACAGCTGCCAACACCTTGTCATCAGCCAATGAGAGACTCTACAAATCACAACACTATGCTTTGGATGACTGGAGGAATCTTGGAACGCCTATGCTACTTAAATCATTCCAAAACAACCAAACCGTATTAGACGGGTTGTAAAATTGTGTTCACCATGCGCAAGTAATGAAACACTAGATGGCAATAAAAAAAAAAATTATTCTTTACAAAATCCTAAATAATTTGTATCCATTGTCAGTGTCTGGGTCATAACACGGTGCACAGAAATGTACCCACTAATTTGTGGTTTTCAATGTTACGTTGATGTAAAATAACCTGGCATTTTGTAGTTCTATGCCCACAGGCAGCGTCAACTAAACATTTATAAGTACACATTTTTATTTAATGTCAAGCAATTCTTCCAAAATATTTATTGGAGTTGCTTTTAAATGTCCCTGCCAGTTTGAATGATTGTGCCGTCAAACCCATTTCCCTTATTGTTCAACATCCCTTGCAGTTTGAGTATTGAATGGATTATTCATTTAAATTTTCAGCTTTATTTCAGGCACTTGGCCCCTATCAAAGAACATCAATAAAATAATTTAAAAAAAGAACATACAGGACAAGAATACAAATACATATACAATAAAAATGTTGAGTAGAATTAGCCAGGGTGTTTGAAGATGAGGTTGATGTAATGTCTCCAGAATGTGCTGTGATTGAAGGCATCTGAATGGAATAACCGGATGATGAGGTTATTTTCAGAGGAAAATTCTCTCAATAGAACACTGAAAACATGGTGCTGATCTGCTGGAACCTTCTCTGCCACAAAGTACTATTTCAGCACAGGTATAAATGACTTATAAGACTGGAGGATTGCTAGCAAAGTAACACTTGTTGTTGAAAAAGTGTTTTGTGTGTGTGTGTGTGTGTGTACCATGTGGGCCACACTGTCTCCAGTAAGATTCAATGTAGTCCCCTGAGCCTTGTGCTCAAAGGCAGAGAACGACAGCTGGCAGAGTATGTGTGCGTGCGTGCGTGCGTGCGTGTGTGTGTGTGTGGATTTGATTTACCAACTACACATGTATTATACACCAACTGTATACTGTTCATACTTTGTCCGTTTATTTTTAGTCGTAGAATAATCAGGTTACAAATGCATTTTTCCCCAACCACACATTGAGTTCAGACATTGTGGTCCTCCATTGAATGGTAAGTATCCCGGTATACATTAGTTACATTAAACAAGACATTAACAATCTAAAAAAAAAGATTGACATTTCTAAAACGCATTCTGGGAAACAGCTGTAGGTTGGAAATGGCTGAACTCTAAAGACATTAGCACACACATGCTATGCTAAGAGCCAGTGAACACTGTATGAGCTACATTTTTGCACGTCAATCCATGTATCCCATTTCAAAGTTAAACCGTGGCATTGTTACAGTTGCTACTGTTGGGAAGGAAAACACACTCCCTTCATGCTGGTGATACATAGGGGATGTGTGTGTGCGTGGGTATGCGCACACGTGCTTGTGTATGTCGACGTGAGTGAATGTGTGTTTTATGCCTGCTGCCTCCATGTGTGTTTTTCTGGATTCGTGTGTCAACACTATGTGTGTGTGTTGGCAACGGATCACACCCCCAAATCTGAGGACAACAGTGCCACTCAGTGCCCCAGTGCCAAGTCACACAGCGCCCCCCTGTACCCCCTAATCTCCCATAATCCACTCTGTCTCCAGGCAGGTGATCTCAGTGTCAGACCACACTCTGGCAGCAGTGGTGCGTGGCCGCTTTGAGACTTGGGACTAATTTTCCCATCACGCACTGGGACTTTCACTTCTGGCTGTGTTCGTGGCCCCGCTAAATCTCATCTCGTCTGATGTCTTTCAGATGGAGGGTGGTGGGGGGTGGCTCTTCGATATCAAAACGTTGCCTTCTGCACCAGCCGCTGCTCCCGCTGTCACGAGACAGTGTCTCAGCCTTTTGCGTCCCGTAATAGTACCTCAACGAGTCAGGCAGAAATACAGTAAATACAGTATGGAGATACATACAGAACATGCATACGGTGGGAGAGCGCGAAAAATACCCCTAAACCCCCGTTCTTACCCCTTATCAGATTCATCCTCCTATCGACAGGTGGGTCCAGGGATCAGTGAACCCCCTGTGAATCCGCTGTCCGTCACTGTGGAAATCCCTGCGGCCACGCCTCCTCAACGTGAACTCCTCACCCCTACGTTTGGCCTCCCTCCGGACCCCTGGCCTCTCTGTCTCTCTCTCTCCCTCGCTACCTTTCTATTCACAACACGGTCATTTAATAGAGCTGAACACATCCATCATTCAGGGCCTGGGATGTTTCTCTGGCCAAGGCTTTTACCGAAGTATGCCCGGTATTTCCCTGAGTGACAGCATTTAATAACATGTTAAGAATATAGGGCGTTATTAAAAGGGCGGCTGGCAAATATTTGGGAAGTCTGGCAGGGCTGTTCACTGAATCCCGCCTGGGTCAGTCAGGTGAGTGACAATGATAATAGGGAGCATTCACAACGACAAAAATACTGCTGGAAAACGTCCCTCATAAACAGAACTGCTTGTCAGTATGTCGCCGAAGCAAAGAGGCATGTTTGTGACAGAACACAACTCGTGTCCGCCAACGAACAAACAAGACACCCGGAAGGCAGTCGGGAGCAGTACATCGAGAGTGATGTATAGAATAATGAGCGCTTTCTCACGTTAATTCAGCATGTAATGTAATGTGAAGTCAACATTAGCCTTCAACACTCGAAAAGGTACCGTCGTGTCTAAGAATGTGTGTCATATGGTGCGATGCCAGCTAACGATAAGGATCCATCTGTTGCTAGTCGCGGCACTGATCGAATCTTTAACTGGAACCATATCCCGGTCCCGTCACTTGTTCCAGAGGGTTCCATGTTACCGGCCTGGGCTAGATTAGATGGGGGGGGGGTGAGGTCCTGGGGTCCCTTGTTATTGTAGCTTCTCTGGGTGGTGGACGCTCTCCTTTATTCCTCTCTTTGGTTTCCAGGCAGGATTAAGGGGCTAAGTGGGGGAGGATGGGGGGTAGGAGGGGGGGGAGGGAGTAATTTTAGGGAATGGGGGGGGGGGGGGGGGGGAGCGGGGAGGGGGATTTGTTTGTTATCAGCAGCCCCATCTCTCATCTCCCCCAGCCTTCGTCGCTGACCTCCCTCTCTCTCTCTCTCTCTCTCTCTCTCTCTCTCTCTCTCTCTCTCTCTCTCTCTCTCTCTCTCTCTCTCTCTCTCTCTTTCCCTCTTTGGCTCTTACTTCAGGAGCAAGGCACGGCAACCGCCCCCCACAGGCCTCCACTTCGCTCTGTTCTAATTTGATGCGATGTGCCAACTGGGGGGAACAAAAAGAAAAGGGATTGCGCTTTATCTTTGCTTTTCTCTGGACAGACAGACTGAACGCTCAGTGTTGTGCTTGGCAGACGTGGAGGCGAGAGAGGTATGGGGGTGAGCGGGGAGACTGGGATAAGGAACCCCAAAGTGCCAACTGTCACCAGATAGAATATCTGGAGGCTTTTTAAGGCAGTAGAACAATATAGTCCCTGTTAATTAAAGAGCACGAATGTCAGCTTATCGTCCGAATCGAACGGAAACCATGATTCGTTTTGAGACACGGTCACTTTTCCCTTGCAAGCATCATGCGAAAAGCACTGGGCAAATTTCCCCCTCAAATCAAACCGCTCTGATTCATATGGCCTTGTTATCTGATGGCAGTGCAGAAAGAGAACGCACTCAGCAATACCTACGGGGCACGTTACGCAAGCGTGCAGGTGTCCCGCTCTCTCCCTCCCCCCCCCCCTCTCTCTCTCTCTCTCTCTCCCCCCCCCCTCCCTTTCTCTCGTTACCCCCGCGGTGTTCGCACGGCGTTCGGGTCTCCACGTCTGACAGATCTCGTCGCCGCGATACAGCCAGAAAGGCCAGGCGGTGACGTGCCAAAACAAATCTGGTGGCGGGGTCTCGGGGCCCAAGCGAAAAAACCTCCTGCTAAAAACATGAAAACACGTAGAGTGGTGACAAACTGTATTAAGTCTGACAAGTGTATTCCTGGCTGTGCGTGTGGGTGTGTGTGGGTGGGTGGGAGTGTGTGTGTGCCTGCGTGGCGGTGTGGGGGGTCATGAAGGCCGTCTCCCTACAATTGACTCTGGCCCCCTCGATTCCAGTCAGTTCAGTCTGCCTCAGCGCTGCTGCCGTGACCCAGCCGAAACGCCTCACTGTCAAGGTGCTAACAATCCACGAAAGGTGTCAATAGGAAAGCCTGCTGATCGGGGTTTGGAAGGAGCATCAAAGCTGCCGTGCGTGGAGTCAGTCTGGGCCGAGGGGAAGGGTGCGTGAAGGCAGGCCTGCGTTTCTGGAAGTGGAGACCAAAGAGGCACGAGAAGTGACTTGTATGCAGATGTGCGCACGCTTTGGCTCGGGTCATGACAGTTTCAGTCCAAACCTGAATATCTGATACCAATTAGCCAGTGGCTAATCATGCGCCTCAGAGTCCTGGCTTGTGTTAGAGAAGTGAAAAGAAAAGGGAGAAGAGAGGGGGTTGAGGAAGAAGGAAAATAGAGGGAGAGAAAGTCCAGAAAGTGGGGCAAGGGAGCCAGCCAGGGGATTGTTTTGAGAAACGATCTGGCAGTGAACGGTTGAAATAGACTTAACTGAATCTGCAAGGAAAACGTTCTACGAGTCTCATTTGCACACGGACTACCATCGTCAATAGAGGTTTGTGGAGATTTGACGGAGGGCCGCAAAGTGCCAGCTTGAATGAGGCGCTGCAATTGAGGAGCACGCAAACACGTTGTTCCTTTACTCGTCTCATGATAATACACACACACACAAACAACCCATTCATGTACACACGCACTCACACCAGTACACAAACTTATCGTGACAAATTGGTTTCGCTTTTTTGCTTTTTTCCCCCCCCTGTTGTCAGGTTGAGGGTGGCATTTAGCCCTGCCCTCCTGAGATCCCACCAGATTTACAGTTCATCTGAGGGTCAGCTCTCTCTCTCTCTCTCTCTGGCTTACACACACACATCCTTTCTCCCTCCCATTCATCATGACTCGTTCTTCAGCGGCAGCCACATCACACATCACACATCCACACGGCTCTCCAAAACTCCCTGAGCTGGTGTGCTACTGCCCTCTGGTGGCAACACATATCTAAAGGCAAGCAAATCTTTATACTAAATAGGCATTTCCTCGAAAAATCCTCTGAGATTTCATCAAAAAGTGATTGTGTTATTAATGGGATTTAGGAATTTTCCGTTATGATAAAGATTCCAGATATATCTGTGATACTTTGTTTTACTTATGTGGATTGTTATCCCATCTGCAACGCAAGTAGAACTGGGCCAATGTCTAAAGCCTTTGGTTTTATAGACAACTTAGGAGTCTGGATGTTGCCGTAGCTTTGGATTTCAAGTGCATTTCTGGACACTAGAGCATTCTCAGTGTCTAGACATGGCTGCAATGCTAATGCTAGCTGGCGATGCAAACACTTCTCTTTGAAAGCTGGCATGGTTAGCCGAGGGCTAATACAGGGGCAAAAGAGGACAAACACCACAGCGTCATTCGCATACATGATCATTTACATCCCTTCCATCGAGAAACTACTTGTCTACAGAACATATCACCAGTTTTGTTTTATCCTGAAAGGGAGAAAAGGTAAGGTGGCATTAACACACCTGAAGTAAATGAATGGTGATGTCCATGGTTGGCATTTCCAGAGGTGAAACGGCCAGTAGAGCATGAAGACAAGATGAAAGACTGCAGGTCTAAAAGGTCACTTTGCCAGACAGGACATTTTGACAGACTGACTGGTGGCACTGACGAATGGAGACAACCAGTGTGTCCGTCAAAACAGAGCTATCACTAACGTACCAATAAAGGCTTGAACACTGTTATGCTGTTATGCCAGATAGCAAGCTATCTTTGCTGTCAGGCAGTGCTTATTATCCAGACGTCTTTTGCAGTAGCTGACGGGAAAGTGAGGTTGTCGTGCTTAACTGGAGTTGGCTTTGAAGATTGGTTGGGTGGGTTGGAAGGAGAGGGGGGAGGGCTATACTGGAGATTCACTGCTTGTAGTCTATCCAACCACAATTTGAACCCATAGATTGTCAGTGTGGACCCAACCTAATTAGAATTGTATCTGTTCCAATAACCGTAAACCTAGCCCCTCAAAAGCTGGTTACTGAAACTAACCCGATTTACGTGTCTAGCCCCCCAACTGTGACTAAAGCATAAGGAAAGGTGAGAAAACTGAGCTTCATAGCAATCTTCAGTTTTTTTTTAATAAATTCAATATGTATTGATTAATCAGTGTTATCAGGCAACATAACGGTTTACACTATTCACTTTTTAGCAGAGACTTTGGAATGAGATCATGTAATTGCTTTTGATATGGTGCTGTAATGAGTGAATGGCTAATACTGATAAATGACAGTTTGATGGAGGAAAAAAAATATCACCATGTCTTTAAAATTCTCCAAAGATTTTGTCTTTGGAATGTTCCTATTCCCAATAAATAAAATAAACTGAATGAATGAGCTGAATTTGACACCCCCTTAAATAGTCATAGGAGGGACAGTAAGTTATTGTAGGCACAAAACATTATTATTAATGCAACAACAAAAAACTACTTACATTGTTGATTATTGTCTCCAAACGCTTTATGACTCTATTTATTATGTATCCAGCTACTAAAGTAAAAATTTTGAGACCAATAATCGTTAAGTTAAAAATGTCCCAAAATATATTCTCAAATCTTTTTTGTGGTCTTTATTCTTTTATTCCAAAAAGTGTATAAAACCCAATGGAGACATTTGTTACACTTGTCAAACATTTTAGAATTTGCTTAATTTTCTTAATTGCCGCAATGTTTCAATTATTCATTGATTAGCTTACATTTACAGAAACAACTTAAGAAATGCTTTGTTCGTTGAATAGTATGTTTCAGTCATTAATAATAGTTTGGTAAAATAGTAACTGCTTGAATATTTGCCTGTCATCAAAAGAAGCAAAAAAAAGACAATGTTATCAAGTGACAAGCCTTTATCGCATGCCACAAGCAAACGGTGAAGCACAAGGGCACCTTTTCATGTGTGAACATCGGGGTAAAATATTAATATGAGCATTTCATGGCTAGATTGTATATTTATGAATTAGATTCAATTAATGTTTTAGACTTTCCGTAAGTGTATGAGGATTGCACCAATTCACAGCAGAAAAAGATTCCAACTTTGCCTCAACAAGTTTCTTGTATGATGAAAGAGAGTGAAAATAATTAGATTTTATATTCAGGATAAGTTTAACTGATTGTATTCCCTGAGGTAAAATGTTTCCATCAAAACGTTCTGAATGTGTAACCCTAAGTCATTAATGTTACAGGAGGGCATGAAAATTTATGATTACCACAGTCTATAAAATGGCACCTGACATGAATGTGCTTAAATTATTTTTGCATTAGATTGAAAAACTGTCTTCATTATACAAGTTAAATTATACCAAAATAGTTCAGAATTTGTTTATTAAAAAACTATTTTTACACATTGTTTATTCCCAAATAATACAAGTTTTGGGCTTATTTTTCTAAATATATTTCCAAATATTTATTATATATTTTATTGTTATTCCATACACATATATTTAGTCAGTAGTAAATTATATATATATAAATTTAATTTGACTGTTTCTAACAAAGAGTATTCAGGGACATAGTACATACTGATGACTCAATACAATAACCGGAAATAACAAAATTCAGCGTAGTTCTTGTACCTAACTAGTTAGTTAGGTAATTAATTAATTAAGTGGTAACTGAACAAAAATAAGTTATTACAATAAAATACATTGACTGGCACTTGGATAGCTCAATAATATTTATTTAAATGTTGCCACATTCATTACATCAGGCTTGTGACTAAATTGAGCTACATTAAGCTCAATTTTGGCAAGCTTGTTTTGTGGTTTAGGAATTCAAATAACATTTGATGACAGTCTTTTTGCCCACTACCTCTCTCATATACTTGTCCCTCCCACATAGCTTCTCGGGATTACTTCTGCTCAATGGAACTGGAAAACATGCAAGCCTATTTGTCAGTGTTTATCATTGTTTTCCCACCCATGACCCCCAGTGGCACATATGAGAGGGGGAGAAAGACTGCTTTAGCTTCTGAGCATGCTCTGTACGGGGGCATATGATGCTTACAGGAAAGACACACGGCTATTTAGAAATATGGGCCAGAGCCCACTCTGTCATCTTCACACGAAGGCATTGCCCGTTTTGGGGATTGTCTATGAGAGACTTAATGCAACCTAATCCCTTGTTTACCCCACAGTGAATTTACAGATAGGATTGGTTTAAAGAGGTCCCTCTATGTGCTCCAGAAAGGGGGAGGGGAGGCTAAGGGCAGACCACTGTCAAAACGGTTGCCATTGCAGACTACATTTGGCCACAATCAACATGTCTATCTGCATCTCCAATGTAAATTCAGTGTTTTCTTATCAGATACATCAATATCGTACTTGTTATGTGGTAAAAGATTGATAGGATCTAGAGACCAGACTGGATTATTGGGCCTGGAATGAATTTGTGTAGTAGCAGTGTGGCGAGTGTATTAAGGATCTTTTAGTATCCTTAGGTGACATCAAAGCTTGTCAGATATCACGTTTGAGAGGACAAAGAGGGCAATTGTGTCAGTCGAGGGATTTGTATCCAGAGGACTTGCATGTTTATGACTGGATGAGGAAGATGGATAAAGTGCAAGAGGAGTCCACCAAGGCCCCGCTTACATGTGACCCAGGCCCAGGGAAGTGGTTTTCCCTGTGGGGAGTACACGGTAATATGACTGGGGCACAATGCTGTGCCCACAGCGGGTGGTAGCCATGACCTGTTGGCTTAGTAATACTGAGTCACATCCGCAACCACTGGCACCAGACAACAGAGCCAGCATCAAGGGATTTGACCCCTTGTGGCAGCCATCTATGGAACAGACACACTTGTATCCTCCAACATGGAAAACATGAGGTGAAAAGTTCAGCCTGCAAGCGTGACATTTATGGTCCTGCCTCCATGTTCACGCTAACATCTTCTGAAGGCAACATGGGTGCTGTAAAACAAATCCCAGTCTTGCTCATCCGAGAGCAAATGCCTCTCCAAGTCGCAGGAAGAGAAGATGTTTTTAAGACCAGCCTAGTAGGGCGGTTCAGACAACAAGAATGTTCTGTGATACACAGCCATCTACAGTAACTTTGCTTGTCACGGTTTCCGTGGTACTATATGAGAGATCAGGACAAATGCATGTATTTTATTCCAATGGTGATCGTGACAAACTGTCATTTGCAGGGCTGCTGGTCTCATTGTGGGAACTCTTGATTCTCTCGCTGTAAGATTACATTTTACGCACAATCGGTGTGGGCTAAGGATAGGCATTACACCTACTAATCTGTCTGGATGTAGTTAAATATTATGATGATAACAGCAATGGAACTGGTTGAGCATGGACAATGAACTGTTAATATTGCAATGCTGTACAAGCTTGATAATAGCTTGATAATAGCTCACTACTCTATTGCCACTAATAATTTACTTCAAATGTAATTTTATTGTGTTGATGACTGCATGAAAAGGAACTAAGCATCATAGTTTATGACTTCAAACTCAAGATTATGACAAGTAATATTACTTCACCACCACAGTAATAAATAGTGTAAGTAGGGCACATTTCATGGTTGTATTATCCAAAAATAAATGCTCTGGCAGATCGCAAAACAACAAAAACATTAAAGGTGCCACAACATACTAGAGACAGCCATTTTGTAACAATGCTGGAATGCTATGTTACATGAGTAACTGATTCAGATAAAAGTTCTACAAATATGTGTATACCATCATAAGTTAATGATGATAAGTAATATAATGTATATAAATAGAATAACTTTACAGTAGAGCCTTTAGTATTTTTTCCACTGTAAAAAACTAGATTTTTCAAGAGTATATTCAAAACACGTTTGTCAATTTAAACTTTTATGTTTTCTGTGTTGCTTTACTATGTATTTATATAACACTGGTAACATTATATGAGCTTAAGTGTTCATAATTTGTAGATACTATTAACAAATTGTGTGCAAGCAGTTATACATTATCTTTGCATTATTGTAGGAATTCAACCTGCTGCCAAGCTTGAGCCTTACAATTGCACCTGGTAGACATACTATAGCAGTACTGTGTACTATGTATGTGCTATGTGCATTACGTGTATTATGTCCTGTATGTATGTTGTCCTATTACTTCTATGGATGATTTATGTATAATTGTTTGCTGGAGGAATATTTAGTAATTTAATGGATTGTATTTTAAACTTATGCAGTGGTTCTATGTTATTTACTGAACATTTATAATGACTACACATGAGTCATTTATTGACCACAAAGTAAAATTCAAAATGTATGTAAGTCCCTAAATGTGTACATACTTTTAATCTATTATGAAACATTCAATACAAAAGGCCATTAAATGATACTTTCTTATTGATATTGTGGAACAAGGTACACAGATGAAGACTCCATTGCAAAGCACAGCTGACCTCAGTTTTATAACCTAGTTCCAAACCATTTGGTTGCTGCTTGAGACAAAGTCCACCATGAATTATTTAAAGTACTTTAAAACCCTGTATCCAGACAAAAATGCATTTTCTCAATGCTGGCTGTAGCTATCAGAGATATTATCAGTTCATGCACTTTTAATACAAGGAAATCTGAAGGCTACTCCATTTAATCTTGAGGTATTCCTAAATTATTCATTTGAGGCTAATATGCACCAAAGTGTGGATTGTTATTGTGCTGAAAAACAGGAGGTGAAAATGTAATAGTACAGGATCAAGCCCTGAAAATATTTTTATAATGTTTTATGCATGTAATGGGGTTTGAAAATAAAGAATCATACAGTATATACCGGGTTGGGAAAATACAGTCTATAAAACAAGGTATAGACAAAATTATAATCTCTTGAAAAATGGGGGCAAATAAAAAGCATTGCCTAAAACCAAAAAAGATAAGGATGGACAATTTATATATTAATTTGTCAAATATTGGCTTTCAATGCTGTTTACATATATTTTTATTAATACAGTGTTTTATTTACTGATTCAGCTACATTTCCAATATTTCTGTTTTTGGTCAGAGGACATTAAAGCAATTTAAGCAAAACTATTGACATTAATAACAACAGTTTTAACATCTGTTGCTGTCCTTATCTTGTAAATTTAGGCTGAACTCTAATTCCTATAAAGTATAAGTAACAGCTTTTATGTATTTGCCTTTTACAATAATCAAAGTACATAGGGGATTTAAAATATATAATATAATACCAAATATTGGCCCAAGGAATAGATATAACTGCATTGTTTGGTCTACAATAATTCTTTCTTTCAATCCCCACTCTGACCAGGAATACAATAAAGGCGTAAATATATTCTTTATATTTCTTTTTAAATTACATAATTCTTTTAAATTATGACTGGTCTGTGAATTACTTAGAAATGTACATTAGCATAAGAGCATGGGTCATTATGATGTCATGATCTCATTGGCTGTTCTGCTGCATACGTGTAACACAGGTCTTGAAAAACTCTTCCTCCATTCGTTGTCACATGGCACCAAATCACTCTAAACAGCCCAGATACAAATGTAAGGCTTAAATCCTGGTATGTTGATGATCTACTCAACACACTGAGTAAACCTTTCATGTGGCCATTCATTAAGACAGTTTGACGAGAAGAAGAAAGAACTGGCAGTATGAGAAATCCTCGTGCTGCCATGTTCAAAATCCGGATTCTTGATACAAACACTGTAAATCTATTTGAAGTCACACAAAATGCACCCCCCCCCCCCCGTTTGTATCTTGAATCCTAGCTTTCGAATGAAGATAATAAAATTACAAGGCATGGAAAAAATAAGACTGAGACTAAGAAATTATGCCAAGAATGGTGAGTTTGTGAGGTTGAGACACTCATCACAACAATTCCTGTTACTGCAAAACTTATGACCAAGACTTTTGGAAGCAGGGCAAGAGGAGGTCACTAGGAAGGGACGATCTGAACAACGGCATGTCATCAGCGAGGCATGGCACCGGTGTGCCCGCTCTGTTTACACAATGTGAGGGCAACACTCAGCCCTTTGTATTCACGTTGTACATTACTTGAAACAATAATTGGTGTGACACAGAGTTGGGGGGAGGGGGGGCTGGAGGGGGGGGCTGGGGGGGGGGGAGCTGAGGGGGTAAATGGGGTGACTGCTTCCCTGCCTGTCACACTTTAAATGGGTGTCACCAGCCCTGTGTATTTTTACCCTGACAACAACAACTGAAAAGGGAGAGAGGGAGAAGAAAAAAGGAGGGAGGAGAGACAAAACCAGAAGGATGGTCGTCAAGGCTAAGAGTGCTAGACGAGTAGACAAGAACAAGAACATATCTGTTTGTTTGTGTGTGGGTGTATCTCAGTGTATGGGGGGAGGGGGTAAGGTCCTTGTCCTTCAAGCCCCTTTATCCCTGAAGCAAGATCAGGAGTTCAGGGCAACGAGCCTGTCGCTCGCTAGGCACGCAATCTCTCCCAGGAGCGGAGCAGGGCCAACGTATCCCTCCGTCCTCCGCGTAATTGGATTTAATGAGCAATTTAACAACACAGCACTGCCCGATCAAATCAAACTGCTACTGTCCACGACGCTTAATACCGGGTCACTGCTTTGCAATGCTAACACGTCCCAGGACCTTCTCAAGCCCTCCTGCCCCCTCATCACACATTCTCTAACCCCCACCTACCTCCCTCCTCTCCCACTGTCTCATTCTTTTACCGTCCTGCAGTCCACCCATGCTTGGCTGTGATACCCAACGCCCAACCACCACAGGGGACAGACTAGCTCTCAGTACTCTGGTCTGGGATCAGCTGTGGATGAATACTGACTTATACCGTGTAAAGGAAGGGAGAACAAGAATCAGACTTGAGGTCAGTGTAGCCAGGAACCTCTTCGACGCTTCGTCAGGTTTTTTTTTTCTGAGAAACTCCCACTCTCTCTTGCCACCATGTTGTACAGCTGTAACAGACACCACATTCACTAGAGCAAACGTATTTGTTCTGTCAGAATCAGATGTAACCTAGGAAACCAAAAGGTCACCTGATAATTATGCGTTTACTTGATTTCTGTGTCTTTATTATTATTTTTTGTCTTTGAATGGGTGATTCCAGAAAAGGGATTATTTCCTCAAAGGGATGATAAAGATGATTGCATTGGTCTTAGCAAGGGTGGAGGACCTCATGTGAGACTGAGACAGGGACAGAGAAGGGGAGACCACAGAAAAGAGAGGTTTGATTAAGGCAGATTTGCCAACGCAGGTCGGAAAAGCCGCTTCTCAACTTATAATGCCAAGCAGCTTAATTACTGGGTCAATGGAACACACTTGAAGGGACCAAGCAGGGAGGAGCCAGGTTCATGAAAGGCTTCAATGTGTTACTATCATCCTTTGTTTGGGATGCTGTTGCATATCCCCAAAAGTTATCTATTGCAGTTCACTCTACTAAGGGTATGTCTACGTACAGTACACATTGTGATCACCTGCCTTAGAATTAGTTGTCATATAAGTTAACTATCCAACCAATTTCTTATGAAAAGTGTGAGAGTCACGTCTTGTTTGTTTGTTTTCAAGTCTTATTTTTTTTTTTACTCCCATTGTTTTATGTACTGACATGCATTCATTTTTGAAACTCAAGATTTGCATGTTCATCCTGATCCTGTGAGTGTAAATGATTTGCTGACTATATTTTCATGGAATGAAGAATGCTTGAAAGCTTAAGAGGCGATTGTCACACGCAATGATGCTATTTTTAAAGGACTATTATTACACATATTCATGCTATGCATGAATTCATGCAACTCAACTATAAAGGTAGAAACAGCCATTTCAAATGTCAGAGTTTTTATTTTTATTGAACCTTTATTTATTGTATCAAATAAGTATGTAATATGTATGTATCAAATGTATTCTCTGAAGTTCTGTACAGGATTTTAACTCTTTGAGGAGATGCTTTCCACAGGTTCATGAAATTTTACAAGTACATACATATTAAATAAGTATCTTAAGAACAGTTAATAAAATCTAGCAGGGTAGTTGCCACAGGTGTCAATTTGTAGTAAAAAAGTTTGGTAAAAAAAATAAAAAAAATAAAAGGATATTAGTTACTTAGTTAGTTATTAGTTTGCCTTTGTGACACTGATATTTAACATATAAATAATGTTTTACATAAGTTTTACTAAACATTTTAGATCAATTTATTGTGAATATTGGGTCAACAAGGATCCACAACAATTGCAAAGTGCAAGGGCCAACTACGATCTCATGCTAGTCTTGAATCTTGAATGTCTATGTCAAGGTTTGTGCTCACAATTAACAATTACAATTAAGTAAACCCTTTACTCATCAACGAATGCAGAAAATACCTATTTCAATTTACTTTTCATCAGTTATCATTGTTAGATTTCTAGTCAAATTTGATATATTCGTTTGTGTTTTCAGCAAAATATTATCACTATACGTAGCATATAAAAATAAATAAATGTTGACAGTACTATGAAATTACTTAGATTTTGACACCTAAATGGTCTGACTTGCCCCGTAATTTGTAATTTGTGTGTGATCTGATGTGGGCAATGCAGTATGGCAAGTTGTGCATTTAGTGAGTAATAAAATCCTTTTGTGAGAGGTTATAACAAAAGTCTATTCATCAATATTTATATAAATCTTCACAGATATTCAAATGCAGACAAATTGACATATATCTTAAAAGTCCCTTGCAAAAGTCACGTTTTGTCCAGATGTGATGCTTTAATATTTATATTGTGAATATAGTGTATATATGTCCTATTTTCAGTGGGAAATGTACATATTGTATGTAGTACAAGATTTCTTCGCATACAATGAATTAATGTATGCATGAAGATAACATGATATTATCAAAACCCTACAGGGAACATTTATTTACTTGTTTTACCATCTTGTTCTTCTCCACTCTTCTCCTCTGCCGCAGCCACACTAACCATAAGTTATAACATTCAGATGTTACAAAATCTTTCATTTCCTCTGATGCACCACATACTCCCCAGTATCCCACAGCCTTGAAATTCAACCAACATTGCGTTTTATCATATGAATCTTTATCAATGCTGACAGCTTCCACTACATTCTTTGGAACAACACATTCAAACCCATGTGCATGTGTTTTTCCTCCAGCCTGTCTTGTTGTCTCTAAAGGAAGCAAACCACAAACAGCCTCCAATACGCTACCCTCTTTCTCTCTGTCATCAAACTATCTTTCTATCTCTGTTGCTAGCTCTCTTTCTCCCTTTTCACTCTCACCCCCTCTCCCTCCCCTTCCTCAATTCCCTCTTGGTTCACTGGCAGGGCAGTGGGTCATGGCATGCACTTGATTTTCACACAATTTCTCCACTGAACGACACATCAAGTTAATCAGGGTTAACAATCGCAGTGCCTCACTGAGCAGGGCTCCCATCGGCTTAGTACAACCTTGCACTGGTGATACAGATGGGATAGTAATCCCTGTGCCCGAGTGTGCGTGTGTGTGGCAGTGGGGGGGGCAGTGGGGAGGCAGGCAGGGGGGGCAAAGCAGGCCACATTGAGGCCCAGGCATAGCAGAGTGTGGGGGCATAAACAAGAGATCCCTGAGAGAACCAAGAAGGGGGGGGGGGTCAGGATTTGGCTGCACACTGTAGAGGATGATGAGGATAATGTGACATAACCGTCCACAGTTCTACGCTATTGTTGTTTAGCGGGGGCAGAGGTCTACCGTCAACAGCTCCTGGCAAAGCTGGTGACGCCACCTGCTGGGTACGTACAGCCTGGTGTGTTGGGGAGTCTGAGGAGGGGGAGGGCAGGGGAGGGGAGGGGAGGGGAGGGGAGGGGAGGGGGGGGCTGGGGTAAGGCAGGGTGACACGGTGTAAAACAAGAGCAAGATGGAGTAGATAATGCATTGAAGTGGTTGTTTGACGGGAAACTTCCATTACGTGAGAAGACTGAACCGTGAGCCATTTGACAAGACGTGCCCATCGGAACAGCAGCGTCCAGCTAAAGGAACACAGCCATGGTTGACTGAGGCTGTGGAATTGACCATTTATTAGGTAAAAAACAACAAAAAACACACGCAACTGTGTCATTGAATGCAGTTGACAACAGAGCAGGATGGAGAGGCATTTTACAAACATGAAGGTTGACAATGCCACTACATTTGGAGGGCGCCTAAAACGGAGTCAAACAAACACGTCGCACATTTGTCAGGTCATCTTTTAGCACATTTGTTAAAGATATACAGTTAGGTCCATAAATATTTGGACATTGACACAATTTTCATCATTTTGGCTCTGTATACCACCACAATGGATTTGAAATGAAACAATCAAGATGTGCTTTAAGTGCAGACTTTCAGCTTTAATTTCAGGGTATTTACATCCAAATCAGGTGAACGGTGTAGGAATTACAACACATTTTATATGTGGCCCCCCCCTTTTTAAGGGACCAAAAATAATTGGACAAACTAACATAATCATAAATCTAATTGTCACTTTTAATACTTGGTTGCAAATCCTTTGCAGTCAATGACAGCCTGAAGTCTGGAACCCATAGACATCACCAGACGCTGGGTTTCGTCCCTGGTGATGCTCTGCCAGGCCTCTACTGCAACTGTCTTCAGTTCCTGCTTGTTCTTGGGGCATTTTCCCTTCAGTTTTGTCTTTAGCAAGTGAAATGCATGCTCAATTGGATTTAGGTCAGGTGATTGACTTGGCCATTGCAGAACATTCCACTTCTTTGCCTTAAAAAACTCTTTGGTTGCTTTCGCTGTATGCTTTGGGTCATTGTCCATCTGCACTGTGAAGCGCCGTCCTATGAGTTCTGAAGCATTTGGCTGAATCTGAGCAGATAATATTGCCAGAAACACTTCAGAATTCATCCTACTGCTTTTGTCAGCAGTCACATCATCGATAAATACAAGGGAACCAGTTCCATTGGCAGCCATACATGCCCACGCCATAACACTACCTCCACCATGCTTCACTGATGAGGTGGTATGCTTTGGATCATGAGCAGTTCCTTCCCTTCTCCATACTCTTCTCTTCCCATCATTCTGGTACAAGTTGATCTTGGTCTCATCTGTCCATAGGATGTTGTTCCAGAACTGTACAGGGTCTTTTAGATGTTTTTTGGCAAACTCTAATCTGGTCTTCCTGTTTTTGAGACTCACCAATGGTTTACATCTTGTGGTGAACCCTCTGTATTTACTCTGGTGAAGTCTTCTCTTAATTTTTGACTTTGACACAGATACGCCTACCTCCTGGAGAGTGTTCTTGATCTGGCCAACTGTTGTGAAGGGGTTTTTCTTCACCAGGGAAAGAATTCTTCTGTCATCCACCACAGTTGTTTTCCGTGGTCTTCCGGGTCTTTTGGTGTTGCTGAGCTCACCAGTGCGTTCTTTCTTTTTAAGAATGTACCAAACAGTTGATTTGGCCACACCTAATGTTTTTGCTATCTCTCTGATAGGTTTGTTTTGATTTTTCAGCCTAACGATGGCTTGCTTCACTGATGGTGACGGCTCTTTGGACTTCATATTGAGAGTTGACAGCAACAGATTCCAAACACAAATACCATACTTGAAATGAACTCTAGACCTTTTATCTGCTCCTTGTCAATGAAATAACGAACTCCCATGAGGGAATAACATACACCTGGCCATGGAACAGCTGAGCAGCCAATTGTCCAATTACTTTTGGTCCCTTAAAAAGGGGGGGGCCACATATAAAATGTATTGTAATTCCTACACCGTTCACCCGATTTGGATGTAAATACCCTGAAATTAAAGCTGAAAGTCTGCACTTAAAGCACATCTTGATTGTTTCATTTCAAATCCATTGTGGTGGTATACAGAGCCAAAATGATGAAAATTGTGTCAATGTCCAAATATTTATGGACCTAACTGTATATATATGAGTTAAAATGAGTTTGAAATGACTGAGTTGTGCTGTTTCATCCTAGTGCTTTGTTTCTCGCAGGAACCTCTTTAACGGTTTCTCCACCCGTGAATTTTCAACCAATGCACAACCCACACTCAAACACTACTCTCTTTCGCAGATTTTCTCCATCCCATCTTGCTCTTATGTAGAGGACATTTCACACCTATGAGGAGTGACACATGTATTATTAAAAGACAACTCAAGTGCTTCACATAAAGGGACGTCAACATTTGCAGGCACCCAAACCTTTTTTTGGACTGAGGTGGTGGAGATTTTTTGCCAGCAGTTGAATCATTCGCCCGACACATCGCAAACAGAATATTATATTTGTATTGAGGTGCAAAAGTTCAAAGACGTTAGAACATGGCTGTGGTGTCGTTATATGTCATGAATTCCTTCACTAAAGGATAACGTTTTTTCTGTAAATTAATCGCAAGTCTTTGTGTTGTGTTTCTCCCTAAACAAAGACCGAAATTGTAACAGTGCTGAGGGGATGAATTCAGTGATGTCTGGTAATAGTGGAGGTTCTATTGCTGGAAAATGGCTCCCTCCAGTGCTTCCTAGGTGAATACAACACGTGAGGCTGCACTGTCACACAAGCACCCACGTTACAAAACATCCTCCAAATTCCTCGCTTAACCCCTCTCCACCCCCCTTCCCCCCCCCCCCCCCCGTACGTGCCATGCGGTCAACCAGCGGTCAGGCAAGGGGGATGAGCTTGCAAAAAAATACTCCCTCCGCCCTCCTCTCACTATTTTCAACATATTTGGGTCCCCTTCAGTAACCCCCAACCCAACCTGCCATATTGCCCTCCCTTTCGGCGAAAAAGCTCAAGAGTTCACTGAAAGTTCACGAGTCCATCATAGATGTAGTGCGCCACAATCGCCTGCTGTTTACGTCTCGAAATCCGTTTTTTTTCAAATGTTCGCTGATTTGTTGTGGAAGTGGGGCAGGACAGAAGCGACCCGACGATTCTTACCTCAGATGTGACACGTGACTCGTTCTAAACTTCTGACCCTAATCGGCGGGTCACTGTTCGGTCAGACTGCTGCTGCGGGCGTGGTGTTGGTCCAGTAAAACATAACAGAAATATCCCCATGTCATTGGCCCTGCTCCACATTCCCCTCCCCCTTTCCCCCCCGGCGTGAGACGGGTTCACAGAGAGGCCAGCGCATTGGCCACACCCCTTCGCCAACACGTCATCGGGCAGACGATTGGGTCTTCAGGAATGGCGAATGCTTTGACTCGGCCAGCCTGCCAACTCGTTGGGTCGTAGGATAAACCATTTGGTTGCAACTGTGCAATGCCACAGCGTCCCCTGCTGTTTGGTTATCAGACTCAGCGAACAACAAGTGGCACCACATTCAGCATCACTTTCCCAATTCATCATCAATTACTGAAACTTTTGTATGTCTCTGTATGTCAAGGTGAATTGAAAGTGCACAAAGTGCAATTGAAGCCACGATATGATTATTAATTAGCAATAAAATATAATATGCTGTAAATAACTCCATCAGAATCTATAAAAACAAATCTTACATTTAATAGATTTTTGTAGATATATCTATTTTGTATCTTTTTGATACTGGAATATACAGTATATTTAGTGCCTTGCAAAATGATTCAAACCCCTGACCAATTCTCTTATATTACTGAACTGTTAGTCGTAAATGTAATTCCGTTTAGCATTTTGTTTTAAAACACAAACATCCTAAACATCCATTTTGTTTTAAAACACAAACATCCTAAACATCCATTGTGTTAAAATCTTAAATGTTTCAAGTATTCAATCCCCATCCATTAATATTGGTATAGCCAGATTTTGCTGCAAAAATGACCTCAAGGTTTAGGGTGAATTCTGTCGAAGGTCAGTAGTTTACAAAATAATTACAATATTGTTAGAGGGAAATAAAGCTGTAAAAGCTGAAATGGTTCTTTAACCCTCGTGCTGCCTTCGGGTCACATGACCCAAAGGTTCATAACGAACCATTTTTGTGTTTACCCAATTTTACCCAATACAAAAACAAATAAAAATAATTTTATTTTAACCTTTGCAATGTGGGGGGTCTGAGACAGCCCAACGGTTAAAAGAAAATGCTTCACTTTGTTTTTGTATGCGGTAAAGTTGTCGCAATACAACGGTGGGTCACAATGACTGATGGGTCAGAATGACCCGAAGATAACACAAGGGTTAAACTTTCATTTAAAAGATACATTGCCACAGCTGTACAATCATGTAATTTTAGATTTCAAAACTATTTAATCTATAATTTGCAGTGGTTATGGCATCTATGTTTTCAAAGCATATTGGGTTATTCCATAATCATTGTTCAGTACATTTAAGCATTCTAAACATTCTATAACAATGTTGTCAAACTGTTTTGAATTAGTCTTTTATCTTAGAACATTGTTTAATGGTTTATACTGGGAGTAGAATCTAGTTGAATGAAACACAAAAAAATAGAAGCATGAAAATGCTTCTAAATGTCTCAATATTTTCAGAGCAATTTGTAAAGCTATTCAGAATACATCATGATCATTTAAAATAATACTTTGAGAATAAGACAACATAAATTAGACAAAATACTAAAATATATCATTTTATAATAATAATAACATACTGTAAGTTTTTACAGTATGTTATTATTTTTCTGATAAATTGGTCTTTATAGCTTCAGGGTAGATAAGCATGTTTCTATTTTATCAATAACAGTTTGAGGAGGGAAAGATTGTCATTTTATTCACCACTATAAGTGGTGAATAAAATGACAATCTTTCCCTTGACATGTATCCCTAAATCAAGTTTATGCTCTCAGACAGACTTGTCTTGGCTGCTTTGACTTGCTTTTTCATATAACTAATTATATTTTAGAACTCCATATTAAGTTCAAGGCCTTCATTTTCCAAGAAGGAAGTAAGGCCTCATTGCTCATCAATAAATTGTTGTTGACAATGATCTGTGTGCTTTATTTTATTTATGCTTTGTCTCATTTTAAGATGAACAAGCTAGTAATGAACAGTCTTGAATTAAGATAAATCATCTTGTTTAGTGGTTCTGCTTTAAAGAACTTTTCACTAATATCAAGAAAGGAAAAAACACTGAAAGAATTTAAAACTTAGTTTTGAGTTTATTTGACTTAATCCAGTGCTTGGAATGAGTGTTTTACGACTCATTTAAAAATATTTATCACCTTTCTAAAGCCTAGATAATGATTCTTATTTCAAGAAATCTGACCAAGTGTAATTATCTTACTGCATTGGCAACTTGTTTTTAGTCTTTAACTTCTGATTTTTTTTTTTTTTTAACTTACATTTACATAGTTCATTTTTGCAGTGTGATCTTGTTTTTTTTCCCATAACAAAGTTAAACAATGATTTATGATTTTGTTAGAGACTCTTTTGAAATTCAAGCTATTTATTGTCACGTGTACAGTTAACAAAGTTACTCTGTACAATTATTAAATCAACAGAAATCTTTTGGCAAAATACCTTACAATTACCTACATCAGTAGAAGGCATTGCCATGTGCTCCATTTCTGTTTGACTCTTTGGTAGCACTGATTATTATATATATATTTTTTACCAAAAAAAGACACCACATAGCTGCAGAAACATCTAAAGCAATATGTGAAAGTTGTCGGCTGTTTTTAGGATGGAAATAATAACATATAATAGAGATATCACATTTTTTTTTATCACACATTTAAAGTTTTTTCTTATTTTTATATTAATTTATAGAGCACTAAATAGGGATAGAAAATAAAGTATTAATTTGTGAGATTTTATGTGTGCATTGAAACACACCTTAAACCATCAAGGTTGAACAAAATCAGACGATATATAAAGCAAGGTTTTTACATTTATTTTACATATTTTTTTAAACAATGACAATTCAGAAAAATAGATTTTTCTCATCAAACAGTTTACGTAGGTGGTGACGAAATAAAAAATAAATAAAAAATAAATAAACAACTTCAATTGACAATAGAATGTAGCTTTTAACAATTGAAAATTTTAATTTACAAAAACTTAAATATCACCAGCACACACGAAAAATATTTAAAGAGTTCAAATTTATAGTTAAGCCCGTCTGTCTTTTAACACAAGGAATCTTTTGACCATAAATGTTTGAAAGATGTCTTTTCTTGGCTGCTTCAGCAAAAAAATCACGTAAATGTTATTATTGGATTCTATATTATGTTAACTTTAGTTAAACTAGTGTTAAAACTGCATACTACTGATCAGTAACAAACCAGGGTGGAGTCTAGGTGAGATCCTTAGAACAACCCTTGCCGTTACCATACATTTAAACTCATAGTAACATATTCTTCATATTGCTCCTCATATGAAGTCTTTTTACATAGTTTGACATATTGTGATATCCACATATGATCACTCACAATTTATGGTGTATTTAATTTCAAAACAGGCAATTCATTTACCTGCAGATAATTAAGGTCTGGGAAAAGATCACATCCAGTGGGTTATAGCCATACATCTCAGTTTGTGTTTAAAACAAATTAAATGTGTTGTGGTTAAACATAGTAATAGTATACAGTTCTATTGCTATAATACACTATGCACATAATATTCCCACTTTGCCCCAGTTTCCGTTTTATCACACATTTCCACAGGAAAAACATGTTTTTCCAGAGAAGTACATTCATCATGTTAAGTTCTTTAGAGTGTGTGAGACTGTGAGCAGGTAAGTAGATTCCAGGAGCACCAAGGGTCGGGGAAGCACTCCAGGGGCTGAAAGGTGTCTGCAGTGTTTACATCTTAGTTTTTTTGTCTTTGGTGCCATTGGCCCTGAGACCATAGGGAGATCATGTTTGAATTGCCGCCACTTAATTTTATACTTGGTAAGCGAAAGTAAACGTGTGTGTGTGAGAGAAAGGGAAAAAGAGTGAGAGAGAAAGGGTGTGAGAGAGAGGGTGAGAGAGACAGAGAGAGAGAGACAGAGAGAGAGACATAGAGAGACAGAGAGAGAGTCAGAGAGAGAGAGAGAGAGATCGCTGACAGTTCATGTTGTAGAGTGAAATTTGGGAAGCTTGAAAAGAAAAAAAGAAACGGTGAAAAGTGCAACATGAAAGTCTCATCTAAAGCTCTTACCTCTTACGTTCCTTATTTCATCATGGACCCATGTCCTAATCAACCACAATCTTCAGAGCTGTCGGCATGCTCCACCACACTAGGCTCCACCAGACGGTCATAGGAGAAGAACAGCATTATCTGAAAGATGGACATAGCCTTAGATTACAAAAAATTTGAAGTTGAGACAGCCTCATTTGCACTTTTTTAAGGACCAGTGAATAATGACACAAGTACCAGGTCTGAAACCAAGGTAGCACAATAAAGTTTTCTATTCGTGTTTGTATGTAAGTTAGTGAGTAAAATATACTGTTCTTATTTCCCCTTATAAGTAATATTTTTTTTACAATATACTATTAATCTCCACGTGACATCATATTTTTTATTTTTTTTTATCCAGAAACGCGTAACAAAAAATAAACAGATTTCTCTAACACTCTGTCCGACTCTGGCTGGATCAGCTGGTTGTAGGGTTTGTGGCATTCTAAACACCAGTGTTGCCAACAGCGACGTTGTAGAGTGCCTTCTGGTGGAAAAACTATGCAATGCCAACACTCATAACATGGTTGAAAGGTGTTTAGTTTTTCCCTTTTTTTTTATATATATATATATATATATATTCATTTATCGGCCATTATAAATGCTGATACCAATAGTTTGGAAAATGCCTAATGCCAATAAATCGGTCGAGCTCTACCAATAACCACAACGAAACGCTGTTAAATATAGGTGAAAAACGACTCTGCAAAAATAATAAATAAAATGCTTTCTTAAAAAGGCAAAAGAACTATAATAATTAAAAACCAACAGACTGATGAAAATGCGTGACATTTTCTCAATATGAGACGTGCGGGACAAGGGGTGAAAATGCTGTTCGGTACAACGCAAAGCGGGACGGGTGGTCACCCTAGGACTGACACACACACACACAAACACACACACTCAATACTCACAGTGAGCAGTGCCAGTAAAGCCATCATCACCCCCAGCATGACGTAAAGATTACTAGTTAGTCCCCCGGCCCACAGTGGCCCTAAGATTGTCGCCAGACCTCCCACTGAGCGACGGACTCCTTGACTGAACCCTGAGGAAACACACACAAATTAGCAGGAGGACAAAATAACCTCACAGGAGTATTTAAAAAAAATACAAATTATTAACTGTATAAAAGTGTGTCTCATTTTGTGCAGGACTATCACTGAGTTGGATTGTGTGTACAAGGTTTAGAGCCCTGAAGTTCAATCTTTCACTCGACAGTACCAAGATTTTAGCTCATTAACATTCCCCCAGAGGGCACTGTTTCTCACCTTGAGTCTTCTCTGAAGTGACTTTGGAAAAAAGAGACACCTGGGCTACGGCTACAAAGGGCAGTCCCAATACCTGCAAGAATACACCGATGATGAACTCTGCTAACTGCCAAGCAAAGCCGCCTGAAAAAAGGAAGAGGGATAGGGGAAAAAAGGAATATAAAACAACACAAGGAAAACATATTTTTGAAGTAAACAAACTACAAGCGGTGATTCTCGAACGGAAATAGCTCACACTCCAGTGTATTTTTCCGTACCTTGGGGATTGGCTAGGAAGATGAGACACCACACACAGGAGATATTGCACAGGATGAGGCCCACAGCCAGCACCACCCTCTCAGCCGCTCGCTTGGTCAGCCAGCGCACAAACAGGAAGCCAGCGATGACCTCCACGCCGCAGATACAGTACATCACACTGTTCTCCAGCTCACCAAAGTTGAAGTACTTCTGGGTCAATGGGGTCACCATGGTCTGCAAGGGGGAAAAAAGTGTCATTGCTATACAAAAGAAAACATATATTTCCCCCCCCCATTTGTTGCTGATGATCTATATTAAATATACATGTTTTTAGGCTCTATGTACAATGTATCTGAAGTGCACGCAAGTGTAGTTACGTTTGGAAAAAGAGTATGTGGTATTATATGGCGAGGTTAGAGTGTGGCACTCAAAGTGACATAGCAGCAGCTAGCACTTTTTTGCTCCCACCACAATGACATCACACTGTTCTTCGGGGAACAATCGATGCTTTAGATTTGTTTTCTTTCCTGGATCCGTGCATAAACACCATTTTATCTTCAAAGTCAACAGAGTTATTTAGGCCTCGGGGCTTGTTTATTGCTCCGACATGCACAACATGCACTTTATCAAGGCACTTTTTTAAACCCAATTGAAGCGCTATATTAAGAAGGCACTAATGAACGATTAGTTGGTTAAGCCATCCGTACGCTTGCTAACAGGTAATAAAACCGAATTATTTCTTCTGTTGATCTTCTGTGGAGGTTTTTTGTTAACCTTGGAAGGCTTTCTGTTTATCTTGCCTGTTGCCCTTGATGTTGGTGTGTGTGTGTGCGACATATTTTCAGAGCTCACCTCCAGTGCTGTCTGGTTAAAGAGAGTGATGAACTGGGCGGTTAGAAGAACCACCACCTCTTCTCTAAGGAACTCTACCAAGACAAAGAGAAAGAAAGAGAAGCTTGGTTTCTGAACTGTAATTGCCTGTCCTCAAACTGAAACGTTTGGGATGTGTCCCCAACCCTGAAGCCAAAAGAATCACTCGCACACCTCGGCTCATGCTGAACCTCTTGAAGGGGTTGGATGGTACGTCCAACTCAGGCGGCGGCGAGGAGGGCGGGGAGATGTGTGACAGGTCGCCGTTGGAGATGGCCGCCTGCTCCCTCTGTGGATCGGGGGTGACCACCGAACCGTAGGAGCCCAGGAGCTCGTGGGGCCCCATTAAGGGCTTCCCCTCGTCGTCATCCCCGTCCATATCCTCCACCTCTCTCGATACCACCTCTTTGTCTCCCTCCGCTACGCTCTCGCTTTGGTCCTCTGTCTCCTGGGGTGGGATGTCCCAGTACATGAACACCACAGCCAGCTGAAGGAGGATCCACAGCAGGCACATGAAGAGCTGGGGGCGAAATATGCCAATGACGTTAGATGTGAGTGAGCACTAAAATCCCAAATGTTTCTTGTTTCTTTTTATTCTATCTTAGGTTCTTTGTATCTGTCAGCATTGTCCTTGTCTTCCTTTTGAATGCAAACATGTCACCATAACACTTCATCTGCAGACTTTAGTTGTTTTACCCTGCAAGTAGTTTTAGTAGCCGAAAACTTGTACACACTACAGTGTAACACAGGACTACATATTATTCCATCAGTAATAAAGATTTCCGCCCCAAAGATCTTACCCCTGGTGCGGTGTACTTATTGACCAGAAACGGGCCCATCTCAAAATCACAGAGCCTCAGGAAGATGTTGAATGCTGGACCTGTAGGAGGAAGTAACTGAATGTCATGAGTACGATGTGAGTCAGCGAAAAAATACAAAACATGGTAAGCACTGATGTCGACAAGCACTGACCAATCAGAAGGCCAGCCTGCCGACATGCCATGACTGCAGCGAACACAGTGGAACGGTCTTCTGGGGCAGTGCTTCGGGTTAGGAAGCCAAAGATGGATGAACCAGCACCAGTACCTATTCCTATGAGAGGACACTTACAGGTCAGTCACTGAGATTAACATACAGTAATCCTTTATATATAACACTATGTATGAGGCCAAGACAGACATTGATGTTACCTATTGAGATTCGAGTATCTAGTAAGATAAATTGCTAAACTGCACTTTACTGTTATCTTGATGATTCATAGAAAGCTACATTTCACATGATGTTTGTCCATAACTGGGTCAGATTAAAATTTGCAAATCATTGTTTAATCAAATGAGTCATGTGCCGCACCAGAGAGTTTTCTGCAACAGCGGTTTCAATCGGTTTTCTCACCTGCCACAAGTCTGCTGGACAGCAAGAGCCATTTGGAATAGCCCATGAAGTACATGAAGTTGCCTACAGGAGGAAGAGAGAGCAAAGTGACCAAGTCAATAAAGTGTGTCAACATGGATTGATTGAATTTTTAGAAACCTGCTGTGCAAATGTATCTATACATTATTTTTTATTTTAAGTGAGAGTCTTGCAAAGAAAATGTTCTTGCTCAAAAACCTTGAACCCAGTCTTACTTTCTGGACACCAACTGGGGTCCAGCAACTGGGGAGTTTAACATTGCAATGAGATCAAGCCATTACCGACTATCTCAAAGAGGTTGGCGAATAGGATGATCTTCTTGGTGGCACAGGTCCGGTCGGACCAGAGGCCAAATAGAGGTCCAGTGAGGAGACCACTCAGACTGAAAGCTGATAGGCTCAGACCCAGGAAGTAGGGAGCCGCGTCCAGTGTCTGCAAGTATCTCCATATCGTGGGCAAGATTACGGCTGAAAGAAGGTGTGGAGGAGAAGAAAAGTGTTAAGTTACTCCTCACCAATGTCACCATTGGCTTGAACCCCTATTCCAAAGATTTTTACACCAACCTCGCTTCTTAACCTGAAATTATTAAAAATATGATTACACAAGTCATGGGTTTAATCTAAATCCATCTCACACTTAAATATACTGAATAAGAACCTGGTTCCGGTGTGAAAGGGTATTAGGAGTCACAGGTAGGGGAATTGTAGTATGTCATGCAATTCTAAAAGAGCAATGTCCTTCATTTGCTAAATTTATAGGATTAATCTGAAACTTGTTTTCACACGTGTTAATGAAAACCTCAGGGTGTAACATTTTAACAATACAGAGGCCTACCTAGGACCCACATACATTACGTAAGCTGTAAGCACAGGGAGGAGAGAGGCACACTGTGTCCACATTACGCACAGTTTAAAATGTCACATTACAAACCCCTAGAAACATATTTCACATTCTTGTCTCCTCTCAGCATTGTGACCTGGGACACTGACTCATCAGTGCTTGCATCGCAGATGATTCAGGTTCATCAACTGCAAATGCCATTGGATAGAAGCTGGTGGCCAGCCAATTGGGACACTGCTCACTGTACATAGGCCTAATCAGTTAAGTCTCTTCCACTTCCATGTCTTAGGTCTTTATTAGATCACTGGTAATCATTTAGTGTTGAATGTTGAGGAACAACTTTGTAACATTTAGCATGGATTATTTAAACCTGTACAAAAAACATGTGTAAACAGTGTCAAACTCTAACTGGGCAGGCCTAAGTAAACCATGTCCCAACAGACAAACAAAAACAGTGCTGACCAAATGCAATTATTGATACACACTTAGAATTGAAGCTGGTTGTCATTAGGTGGCTGGAAATCGTTGGTACAAAAAGCAGGTACACTGTGGGGAAATACTGACCAGTTGACACAGACAATAACATTGTGTGAACGTATGAGAGCCATAGAAAAAGACAAATGTGTGTAATAGAAGTATAGGGGGTAACTCTCAGTTTAACCCTTGTGTTATCTTCGGGTCATTCTGACCCATCAGTCATTGTGACCCACCGTCGTATTGCGACAGATTTACCGCATACAAAGACAAAGTGAAGCATTTTCTTTTAACCGTTGGGCTGTCTCAGACCCCCCACATTGCAAAGTTTAAAAGAAAATTATTTTAATTTGTTTTTGTATTGGGTAAAATTGGGTAAACACAACGATGGTTCGTTATGAACCTTTGGGTCATGTGACCCGAAGGCAGCACGAGGGTTAAGAGTAGATGAAATCAATCTTTTTTTAATCTGCAAAGAAATGCAATTCTACAAATCCTCGGATTCCCTGCATGAAAGCAGTGGCACTTTAACACCAGTGTGAAACAACCTTCCTGGTCACACTGTTAATAACTTTTTTTTAATTATTAACATTTTTGTACTGTAGTATACCATTGAAGGTATACTAATTTTTTTAAAGATTGCATGATAAAACTGGTGCGGAGATTCAATTTGAGGTGACAGAAAGCCTACATGGATCACCTGTCTACACTACCAAGAGTATATGTAGCTAGTGTAACTATCCCCTATAAATGATTAGGCTGAAAATTGTGTTACTGTCTAATGATTGCATTAGAACTCTGCTCTCAACGTTCCTACTGTATTGGATAAACAATGTAGCCTGTACTGTGCCTTACTAACTGGATTTGTGGTTCGTGATGTGGACATATGTGACAGCTCCTATATTATGTATGGTTAACAATATCTGAGCAATGAGCGAATCAACAGTAGGCTACATCCATGGAGTAATCAAAGCAAAACATTTTTTTACCATATTCGATTCCACTTAGAAGAAAGATCAATCCAATAGTGAAGTATGTCAGCTTCTTTTTCCGCCGATAATCCATCGCTGTTGGAGCTACTACTGATAGTGTATTTTAATAATTTATGTTGGCATCGTTATAATACTTTAAACATGAATAGGTATTCCTAAAAGACCGTCCCATGCGATGAAGTCAAACTAATCCGAGAGACAGTGCAGCCAATTAGATCCAATGCAGGCATATTTCGGTTGGAGCTTGCCTTGCTTCTCAATAGAGCATTTTGAAGAAGATATAAATCAAAACATTGTGCACTGCATCCGTACTCCATTGACTGAAGACGGAGGATATCCGAAGGGAAAACACAGCCTAAACTGTCTCATTCACAGCATTGTAAACACGTAATTGCAGCGCGCACTCGCCAATCACATTTCCCGAAAACAACCTTCCCAAAACGATGAAATTCTTTTGGAAACCACTCCCATATTCTTAAATTGTTGTGACGTGAAACTGTTTAAGCACAATAATGACAACGGTCGGATATTTTCTGGAGAACGTGTCAGTGGTGAGAATCGCAGATTAGTAGTTGAGGGATACTCTTCTCCGTTACGCAATCGCAGCAGCAAGTACAAAATCGCTTCCGGTTGTCAGATGTTTTGGGAATGTGGTTATGAGCACTTTTTTTCAGTAGACTCTTAAAAATACAACTGCATCATAAAAATGCACTCAGAAAAACTTCCGTGTAATTAGATTTATATTTTAACTGTGAAAGTATGCTCTTCCTTTTGTACTTGAAAAAAGGAGCTGCCCTACACATTGACCTGTGCAGCCTTTTCTGTTCCACAGCATTTTTCAAAATAAATAAATGTCCCCCTTTGGTGACTTGACAATGCATGCACGACTGAATAATACGTAGATAGTGACCATGGGCCATCCTATTAAACCTTTTTTGGTCATTAATTTGTGCCCAAAACAGCAGAGCATGTCCTCTTTGAAAAGGTTTATGTTCATAGAAAGCACTGCTTGCAATCTAATTCAAGATATGAAAAAATCTAACGGAGCCTAAATATTTAACTGTTAAATATACAGTATTAGCCAGGCTTTAGAAAGTTATACCAGTAAATGGTGAAACAGCAGTGCTGAAAATGATTAATGTTCAGACTCCTGCCTTCACATACCAGGGGTCATTGGTGACCAGCTCATCCTGTGACTTCCATTACAGCTGACACTGAGGTCTGTGTCACACAAACACTGTCTCTTTCAGGAACACATTTAATTCAATTTTCAATATTTGCAGACAGGAATCCCTGCAACACAAGCAATAGAATTCGGTCCCTAGGCAACACAGAACGAATGGTATCCAAAATACCCATAGGTTGCAACCCTTCAGGAGACATTTATACTGGTTTCCAAAATATGTTACTGGTTTGTGGCAGATGACAGGACTTGAGAAAGCAAAATAACAGCCTTTAAAATGCAGTATAATGGTGGAACAACAAACATACTTATCAGTATAAACCCCATAAATGACAAGTTTTAGTGAACTTTTTTCTATTCTTATTAAAAAAAATGTTTTCTTTATTTACATGATTTACCAACAGGTGGCGCATGCTGTGGTTCATTTGCTCCACAGTCCCAAGTCCATCTTTTCGAGAGTAGCTACAATTAGTGCGACTAAAAAAAACATATTGTATGCCTTGGAAGTCTTCCAACAAATCTCCCGTAAAGCTGAACACCACTCCGTGACTTCCATATGGAGTGTGGTCCTTGTTTCAGTGAGACGTCAGGATGTAAAAAGAGAAAATGAACCTCAACGGGGCATAGTGTGGTTCAGAAAGCAAGTTTCTTCATGAGAAGGTACACTCTGGAGTCCACTTCAAACCCATGCAGATTGTTGGCATCTCCTTGCAACCTCATGAGGAGTCCTCCGTAAGACACATAGGCTGAGCTGAGGGGAGGGATGAACGTACACACACACACACAAGAGTTACTGCATGCAAGATCAGATACACCATGATTAGGAAGAGGAAGGGGGTCTCAGCAAAGGCAACGGGTGGCATTCAGCCTGCACCAAGAAACCCTCTCAGTATAACAAGCAAGATATATAGCAAGACAAGGAGTAAACTGTACAACAGAACCCTGTGATCGGTTGAACCTGTGAACGTCACTCACAGTCGTGTCGCTGCTTCTGTAGAGGTTTCATCACCCTCAATTTTGTAAACTTTGCCATACATCACATAGTCAAACTGGTCTGCCCTAGGAGGAAGAAGAAAAAAACCGTTAAGGATTAGATAGGAATCCTAACCCTAACCACCTTTAGTGCATTACCTCAATAGCAAACCCTCTAAATATATTTAATGCATGACCTCAATGTACCTCAATCAAGTCTATCTTATGTAATTTAATAGTACCTCGACGGCCTATCGTCCTGTGGATTGTACTCTCCATCATCGGGTGTCCCATCCTCATATAAAGTGCTGGCTATAACCAACCTGAATTTGTCCCCTGGTTGTGAAGAACAGACATTAGATATTATACACAGGGCATAGCACATTTACGTATGAACAGTCAATGGAAATGTAACAACATGACAGCAGCAACAGAAATGGACAGGGCAAGCAGGCAGGCAGGCAGGCAGGCCAATGTGCTCCTTACCAAGATCAACGGGGTAGATCTGAATGTTCACATCCAGAATGAGGTCCATCTTGAAGGATTCACTTTCACAGTGGAGACGAGAGACTAGAGCATTGGATAAAATGGACGCTCATATTTGATACTAATAAAGGGGTGTGACAGACAAATAGATTAATCAATTTGTTCTTTATATTGGTATAAGCCCAAACTTTACCTCTGTCAAATTTCTTGCCATCAGGGTCAATGTCCTTCACGTCAAAGATGTCTTCAAAAAGAATTCCAGCCATAGCCCACTGAATCAGTCCTAGTGAACGTAACAGTATAATGGATTTCGCTGGGACACTCAAATATGACTAAATAACAACGGTGATAGACAAAAGAAGCTATCTGGAAGTGTCTGTCAACTAGCTACCTATGGTTAGATAGCATCTCCATTAGCTTACATGCTACCTAACTAGCATGTATCATATAGCCATCTAGCAGACAAACATTGAGAACAATTTCACTTACCTCAAATCAGACAAATGGTATTTCAACTAAATAAGACTTTCCTACAAGTAGTAAATTGAAAATGGGATTGGGGTGTGTAGAATGGCTTAGAAAAGTCAATTTTCATTCATGACTGATTCAATCAAGTGTGCCGCGCACAGCAACAATGTGTTCAACCTTTGACGTTTGAACTAGACAATCACTTCCGTAGCACATAAACCTGGAAGTTATTTGGGGGGCTGTGGGACATAAACATAATTTTCACTGTCAGATAAGATATTTTAACAGAGCATAATCGTTTCCTTATTCAAAAATGCACTCTGGTGTTATAACATTTTTGTGAGTAGCCTACTCACACATAAACGGATATTTACAATGACGTTTGTGTGGTGGACTAGAGTACATCAGGCTAAATTTGCATTTTATATTCAAGCTTTATTCGGATTCAATCACCTATAACATCATCCAAATCTAGAAACTGATTTATAATTTTTTTTAATTCTAAACCTTTATCTGCTGAGACAATCAACCAACATTTACGACATTTGGCCACGCTTTCCTGTAAGCCTGGTTGCTAGGTGTTTTGGCGTCTTCCTGTGGATGGTTGCTAGCAGATGGTGCTGTGCTGTTATTAGCCAAGCAGCTAGCTAACGTTACATTTTAGATTCTTGCAGAAATTATAAAATGTTGCCAGTGTTATAATAAATTATAAATCCGTACGAGTCAATGAGTTGCTAGCATCGTAACAAATGGCAATGTAAATAAGGTAAGATAGTGTCACAGATTCGGTTACAACAACAACAACGAGTAATTACTGTAGCTAGCTCTACAATATGCTATCTTGAGCTAGTTGTGTTACCCAGCCAATCTGATAACTTGCTAAGAAAACAAATAAATGAGCTAGGTTAGTTTATGTTTGAACTGTCAGCGAGGGCTGGGACCTTCGCCAATATTGTCAACAACACAACAGTTTCGCTAGCTAGTTTGTTGGGTTTTTGATGTTTGTGTAAATACTATAAAATAAATTGTGTTCTTCATTTCTGTCTCCCACTTGTTTAGGCCGAGTGTTGACATGAATTCGAGAGAAACTTTGGAAATGGGGGACATCATGGCAAATGAAGCTGATCTACTAGGAATGATCAAGGAGGTATATCAATAACATGTTGGCAAATCAAGATTGCACTACTGTGATTTTACAGGCATCGTGAATTTAAAATCGCGTTTTTGTGTTAATATCCTCTAACCAATCATAACCAGTCAATATCTCACAATCATTTTTGACAGTATCTGAAGTTTGGAGAATTTGACGAAACTGTTAGACACTTTGAGAAAGAGTGCAAAGGCAAAGGAAAGCTTGTTCCAAAACCTCAAGGAAACACTCTAAGGGATTCCAAAACCCTCATTATTCAGGTAAGTAGCATATTAGTTTACAATCTGCTATGGTTTCCAGTTTTCCAGTTTTGCTAAATGTTCTACCAAACAACGTTTTCTCCATAGAAGGACCTGCTGAGCTCATTTGACGATGGAGACCAGAAGGTTTTCTTTGAGCTGTGGATAGAGTATGTGCCTTCAGAGGTCCGGGACTATGAGCCCCTCGCCCAGAAACTGGAGTTTTACCTCCATATCCACTTCACTCTGTTTCCTCTGAAGAACCACCTTGGGAGACATGTAAGCGTGCATTTATTTATGCGATTTTTAGTTAACTAATCTGACACAAGTCTTCTTTGTCTTTTGTTTAGATTTGTTAGCATACATGGGTGTATGTAGGTTTAGCACATCCTTATACTACAGCAGTCAAACCTGTCTATCTCTGACTAACAACATTCCTCATCTCAGTTATAGTTGTTTTTTCTATAAATTCACTTTACCACTAAGATGCACAACAATAAGTGTGGCTGGCAGATAAAGAAGGTCCACGCTACTGTGTGTTCACAATCTGAATCTCATGAAAATATATCAACTACTAACCAAAGAGTCATCATCCTTAACCACAAGAGGGTGCACATAATCCATATCGATGCCCTACAAAATGCATAAAAATGTTGAGTCATCGTCAGTACATAGTCTTAACAAGTAAAAACATTTCAGTGCTGTCCAACACCAGTGCTGTCCACAACCTTGTAAGAGTTGAGTTTCCAGGTGTTTAAATATGTTTGAAATACAGGACCGGGCAGAGTTTGAAGGAAGGATCTCCCACTTCAAGAATTACCTGGAGACGCGGGGGGCCGCCCTGAGCCAGACCACTGAGTTCCTGCCCTTCTACGCCCTCCCCTTTGTCCCCAATCCCACAGTGCACCCGTCCTTCAGAGACCTCTTCCAGGTGCTTTCTCTTAATCATTAACCATAGCTATGTTCACAGGAAGTATGCCAAACAACCCGTCAAGGATGTGAACACCATTAACAAACAATGAAACCCCCATGTCTGGTCTGGTGGGGATAGAGAGAGAGAGACAGAGAGACAAACAGCAACAGCCACTTATTCAAGATGTGTCTAATGTGTCCACTGCATTAGGAAATGGAATAGAGTCATTTCTGCTTGTGATGTATGGGAATGGTATATTGTGGCATACAAAGTGTGTTCACTAATGACTTGTGTGCTCATTAAGGAATCCTGGATGCCAGATTTGAAGAGAAAGCTGGAGCAGTTTCTGTCTGTGACTTTGAAACCCTCCAACACCCCAAGGCTGCTGACTTTATATGTATCCTTTTGCACTGGGTTTTCCCATTTAAGTGGTGCCTCGATTCTGACCAAAGGGTTCAATAGTTGGAACACAGTGTCTATTATTGTCTATTGCCTAGTAACAAGTGAGTGGTTCCCGGATTTTCTGTATTCACAGTACACTTCAAACTCATTGTTTGGAGTTTTTTCAAAATCTGCGGCACAATCCTCTGCCAAGTTTAAATCCTGTAACCCATTCAATACGGACAAATGCGGAGAAAATTGGCTCTAAATAATTAATCAGGGAGTGGAAAACAATGACCCGGGATTCATGTCAACCCCAAGTACCTGCCAGCTCCATTCACCTCTCCCAAGACGCATTCAAGACTACAATGATGAGCTTTTTCTTTGAGTTACTAAAGACATCATTAAGATTCAAATAGTCACCCAGACTCAGTTGTGTCACACACAGCAAAGTCTTAACATTTGCTTTGCGTGGAATAAAAAAGGATTCCATTTGGGTTCTCAAATGGACCACATACAATTACAGTGGTATGTACACCTGATATTTGTATGTGCATTTTAATGGTTAGTTAGTAATGGATGATGGACGACATCTGGACCATTTCTATAAATGAAATATAATGGAAACTAGATAGGCTAGACAATTCTGTATAGTCACAATATCATATATGATATATATCATACATTCAGTGTCCAGAAAGTTTTGATTATTTATTTTTATTTTTGGGGGCTTTCCTGTTGCTACAAAGCAGTAAGACATAATGCATGATATATATCATACAATATCCCCAGGCCATGGAAGCCTGTGAATTAACATTATGTAATCAATTCGCTAGATGCCCAGCTTGGCCTTGAGGAGAGCTCCTACACTTGTTGACAATGATATGCCACGTGGGAGTTCATTGACTTCCCTCCAGTTTTCTGCCTTGACGGAGCCTCCCCCCTAAAAACAAAAGGAGTGATGTCGATTGAGTCATTATTTGGCTGACATTTGCTCACCTGTCGATACCACTACTTTAAACAAACAGGAGGTTGCAAACCTAAGTGAAGTGTGTGACGTTGGTTTTTCTCTGCAATAATACTGCATTGTGATACTAAAGGTATTGCCTAACATTGACAATTCAAATATGTAGAAGCAGGATATGCCCACCAACAGTGTATATTTGAAAAGTGATTAGTGAAAGGCTGGAGTGTTAGCTCCTGGATTTACCGTTGTTAAACCTTTTAACGCCGATGATGCAGATGGAGGGAGGGAGGAGTGCCAAAGGTGACTACTCTCACATTGTTCCAGAACCTCCCTGGTTCCCTTCCACCAAATGAACGTATGTGACCAGACAATAGACATCATGTTGGCATGTCTACTCTGTGTGTGTGTGTGTGTGTGTGTGTGTGTGTGTGTGTGTGTGTGCGCGCGCGTGCGTGCGTAGACACCATGCTGAATTTGCAGCTCCAGCTTGCCGAGTCAGAGAGGAAAGCTTCCATCTACATGAAGAGGTTAAACAAAATACAGGTCGACTATCACAACCTGATAGGAGTTACCGCTGAGCTGGTGGACTCACTGGAAGCTACCGTCAGTGGGAAAATGGTACGGCACGGTGTTGTGTCCAGGCACACAAGCCAGCATGTTCTCTATCTCTCACTCATATAGATATATATATATATGTCTATATATATCTATATATATCTATAGATATATATCTATAGATATATATACACACATATATATAAACTCCGAAGTTTGGAAATGTTATTTTGGTCGAGTATTCCTCCCCTTCAATAATACCAATTGGTAATGTATTTTATATCGTTGGAAAGCCTGATTAGTCACCTTTACGACGAGGTACAACTTGTAAGGATCGTGCATTCGTGGAATGAGCAACACAGCTAACCGTGGGTAGCGGCCCAAAAAAATGTGCCAAAATCCCCTGCAATATTCTTCTGTTGGTGTTCACTCTCGTTTTGAGTTGCTTGGTGGATTGGATGATTGCACTCTCCCACAGTAATAAGGGAAAAACAACACATATTGGCCATTTTTACACTTTATTAATTTTACACTGTCAGGGACCTCAGTAGCGTGTGGAAGATCCATACGCAGCCACAACAGCTTGGCACCTCCTCATGCTGGTCTCCAGCCTGGTCACACTGCTGTGGGATGGCATCCCATTCCTCAACCAGGATTTGTCGCAAGTCAGCCAACATGTTTGCGTTGGTCACTCTGGCACGTACAGCAGGCCCAAGCTGATCCCACTTGAAGCTCAAAACGAGAGTGAATACCAACAGAAGAATATTGCAGGGGATTTTGGCAATTTTTTTTAGGCCGCTACCCACACGGTTAGCTGTGTTGCTCGTGCCACGATCGCGCGATCCTTACAAGTTTTACCTCGTTGTAAAGGTGACTAATCAGGCTTTCCAACAATTTCCAACAAAATACAATACCAATTGGTATTATTGAAGGGGAGGAATACTCGACCGAAATAACGTTTCCGAACTTTTTTTGAGGAGTTTATATAGATATATCTATATATACATACACACATACATACACGTATATATATACATATATGTACATGTGTATTTCCACCTTTCACATCACAATTACAATGCCGACTCAGACACCTACTCCACACGCTCGGAAAGAGCAACCACCACCCAACACTTCACTGCCCTCACTTCTGGCTCACGGGGACCCGGTGCCGTGTCTTGCAGATCTCCCCAGAGTACCTCCAGAGTGTGTGCGTGCGCCTCTTCAGCAGCCAGATGAGGCAGAGCGCGGCCCAGAGCGTCGACTTCACCAGGCCCGGCACTGTGAGTGAGAGCCCAAGCAACCCCTCTCTCCTTCTCACCTCTCGTATGGAAACACAATGCTTCCCCTTGAAAGAAACTATCATGGGAACGGTCATATTATCTGCTGCAATGTTAATTAATCATGTTATGTTCAGTGTCCAAAAAGTTTTTTAAAAAAAAAATTAATTTTGGGGGGCTTTCCTGTTGCTACAAAGCAGTAAGACGTAAGCCTCTATATTAATACTTCAGCCTATATCCTGTTTAATAGGCTGTTTAGTACCCTTTAAATTCACTTTATTAATTTCAGTTCTACCACAATTTGTTCTATACCATGCAGTACAATGGCCCTCTTTAAGCGTGTGATGAAGCGTTAAATGTCACGCCAAGCACACATATGCACATCCTGCTGCTCTTTATGTAATATACAGTAAATACTTGCTGAGGGCTGACAGTAAATACTTGCTGAGGGCTGACAGAAATCGGAGATGTCATAGGAGAGCTCTTCCCAGAATGTCTTTGACTCTTTACAACAGAAAATAACCTCTTCAGCCAAAGGCATTTTCACTCCCGTCCACACCCTTCATCAGCACGGTTATTGACACAACCTGTGTTTACCTGTGTTTCTCTCAATGTACTCGCGACTCAACGGCTTCTTTCTCTGTGTGTTTGTGTGTGTGTGTTCGACGCCTTTGTCCATAAAGGGATATTACTCTATGAGTCCGTATGATGACGGCTATGTAAGTTTTCGCAAGTTTGCATCCCCCCCCCCCCCACCCTCCAGTCGTTTCCCTGTCCTGCCTGCTACCCGGATGTCTCTCCCTCTGCCTGTCAGCTCCCTCCGTCCCTCCCTCTCCAGTGCCTATACACTCTACCTTTTGTTTTTGCCCTATATTTCTGTGTTTTCCCATTACAGTCCTCGTTTAACGGGATGCACGTCCTTGTTTGTAGTAAGAATGGGCCCCTCTTTGTCTGGCGAGGAACGCAACTTATTTCGCTCCCTAAGGGCTCGTACACAGCGCAAACAACCCATCTCACGGCCTCCACTTACATGGCCGTCCTCTCAACTGTTCGATTTCGAAAGGCAAACCACTTTTGGGAATTTTTTTCTTCTTCTATTATTCGTACTATTTCTGCCTTTTTACTTGATCCCCAGACTCACTTTTACGAGTAAAACATCATGTCCTTTTTTCCTGTACTTTTCCATCGCGTCAGTTACCAGACAGGATTAACGTGTCATTTTGAGCAATTCAGTAAAAATTGATGTGCATAAGATTGCATAATAATTGGGGAAAGAACCAATTATACATTGATGAACTAAATGTGGCTTTTGTCCACAAAAAAAAAGTCGATATACTCCCAAAGTCAAAGGTGAAATCTTTTTAGCAGTTAGAGGGCCTTGTTTATTCTCATAGAAAGAGTCACTGTTCTCTAATGAAACCCAAGACTGTAATGGAGGTCAAATTATAGGATATTTCTATTGAGATGTCCCAGATCCTTCTGCCCATTGAGAGTAGCCAAAACTCAGATACCAGGATTAGCTTAACACGCATATTAAACTAACAAAAACACCCACAATAGCCAAGGAATAACCCCAGGGACATAAAAGACCACACCAAAACAAAAGCAGCAAAGGATCGAAAACAAAGTGGTGGCGGTCCAACTTTTTTTCTCTCTCAAGTCAGCGTTTGTGAGTGTTTCCATTACAGTGAATGGTATGGTCCTAAACATGACGGTGTTAAAAGCCACTGGTCGTTGTTGTGGATTGCAGCGTGGGCTAAGTAACAAAGGCCAGGGTATCAAAGATGCCCGTGCCCACCCTCTTCACCGGCCTAACCCCCGGTGGAGGTGGAAGCTGTTACAGGTCACCGTCTCCTTGTGAGAGACTCCAGTCTAATGTCAATGATCATGTTCACCCGCTGCTTCACGCTAGACGGAACAGAAATGTTGGAAATGGATCACCTCCCTCACCTTTAACTTGAGCTGCCCGCGAACATATATGGGCTTGAATTTCAGGGGGGGCCCAATCTAAACTAGTCTTAGTTGCTAATGATTGCCCCCTCCCTGTGAAGTTTCAGTCGTATCCTCTCTTGTCTAGCAAGTCCCTTTCCATAACCAAACTAGAAGACATGCGTAGTGGGGATGCCGTTGTTCAATGGGATTGGCTGTTTCTCACTAACCCCCACCCCCCACTCCCTGTGGTCCTTGTCACTCACTGCATGGGCCCTGTTGCCAGAGTATTCCCAGAAGACTGCATGATGCAAAACTGCTTGTGCCCTCATGCATCCCCGCCCCCACACAATTCAACTAGTAGTTAACCAAAGTTTATTTCAGGTGGAGAGGACACCAAGGTAAGTTGGAAGAACACAAGATGCTTCAACAAAAATGCAGGGGTTTGTGTGGCGGCCATGAAACACCCCATATTCATGTTTAAGCATCTTTTCGGTTTCAAAAGATGACCGTAAGAAAACAATGCGATGTATTCATGCGTCGCATGCATCGCGTGCCTACATGCCACTTGACACCTCAAGGCGTGAAGCCAAGCGTACAGTGAAGGCGTAATCAAATACTGTGCATCTCACTCACTCGTGCGTGATGGTAAAAAGTGAACGGAAATCCCGGCGTGATATCATCAAATTTCTCTATTTCAGGCATCGTCCATGCTCAGAGCCTCTATCGTGCCACCGTAAGTCTGACTCCGCAGCTCTTCAAAACCACAGTGTTTCACCACTTCCTCAATAAGACACACGACACAAAAATACAAATCGTTCTTTTGAAAGAAAGGTGCCCTTTAACCATCTGTTTGCTCCTCCAGGAGGCTTAAGGACGTGCCTCTTCTGCCTTCTCTGGACTATGACAAGCTAAAGAGGGACCTGCTTGGAGGATCAGACCGACTCAAAGGCCTGCTACTTCAGGCCCTGCGCTGGGTAAGAGCACCCGGCTGCCTGCCTGCAGTACCTGAGAGGACCATCTGCCTTAGCTTTTCCTTATTTGCCAGGCAAATACTGTATATTTTACGTATGAATATGAATGTGGTATACGGTATGTTACGCGTTTCCTGATGTAAAGCAAATTGCCACCTTCATATGGTGGCATCAAATATATCAAAGACTTGCTGTTCTGCTCGACTTGACCTGCTCTGGCGCTCCGGGTTTCGCCTCAAACTGAAAGTAGCCAAGTTTAAGGAGGTTGCGTGTGCGTCTCTGTCTCCGGATGTTTCCAGAGGCTGACCCGCTCCCTCCACGGAGAGCAGAGGGACACAGTGCTGCAGGCCTGCATCAGCAACGACCTCCTGGACCGCTACAGCACCGGGCAGGTAGGCCGTTGGCCGTTTTCCGTTGGGGCTGGCCGTGGCTCAGGAGGGTCGAGCGTGTGGTCCGCTAACCACAGGGATTGGTGGTTTGATCCCCCGGTTCCTTCATGTGTCAGAAGTGTCCTTGAGCAAGACAATGAACGGCAAGTTGTGCCCGAATGAGGCAAAGCGCTAGTACCGCTAAGGTAGAAAGGTGCTATATCAGTACAGTCCATGAGGTTAGGGTCAGAGAGGGTTTCTTGTAGAACCAAATTAACTCCCCATTCATGTGGCCCGAGGTTGCCACGTAGAAGAGCCCTCTTAGATGTGGCAGAAAATGTCATATATAAAAAAAATATATATATATTATTCATGGAAATAAGTTCAAGGAAGGTGATTTGACTAACCCTTCAGGCTTTCCCGCAGAAAATGTGTTAGTTAATGTGGTATGGTTGGGTTTGCCGTCAGACCGGGGGTGGGGGGGGGGGGGGGGGGGTAGTTTGTGAGATAAACTAATGTGTTCTGCAGAGAAGGGAGACTGACGTTGGTCACGGTTTGGAATGGAAGGGAGAAAACAGGTCAACGGCGGATATCGCAAACATTTTTTAGATGTGGCAGAAAATGTCCTGTTCATGCCTCTCTTTGTCTTCCGGCGCTTGTCAGCTTCTGGTGACGTGGGACACCGAAGTCGCTTTAGAGATACACGGCTTTATTGTCTGCACAAAGACGGGTGTGCATTGCTTGATATCATGTCACGAACATAAACTAGGTTATCTCTGTTGGCTAGGGCTTGTCCTCTGGGGCACTGCATGACCTTATCCTCAGTCCCGTAACTTGGACAAAACATTAGTTTTGTGGCATTTTCTTGTTTTATGTGCTCATGGGGTGGACATATTTCATACGTACCGAAAAATATATATATATATTATTCATGGAAATAAGTTCAAGGAAGGTGATTTGACTAACCCTTCAGGCTTTCCCAGAAAATGTGTTAGTTAATGTGGTATGGTTGGGTTTGCCGTCAGACCGGGGGTGGGGTGGGGGGGGGGGTAGTTTGTGAGATAAACTAATGTGTTCTGCAGAGAAGGGAGACTGACGTTGGTCACGGTTTGGAATGGAAGGGAGAAAACAGGTCAACGGCGGATATCGCAAAAAAAAAATTGGGGGGGGGGCTACGTAGTTAACGCGGCATGCGTGTGTTGCTTAGGCGGCTGCCTTAACTGAAAAGTGCTGCGGGAAACCCTGCCCTTATTTAGTTGTTTTTATGGGTGAAGATCTAATAGAAAACTATTTGATATGATGCATCCAGCAAAGAAATGCATAGAGCATGTGGTGCATGTATGTACAGTGTCAATATTTCGACTGATAAACTGGCAACGGATGCAAAGGTTTTCTGCGTTCAGCTCGAAAGGTTTCAATACCAAGATTTACCCTCTGTCAACTACGATGCTGTGTGCTGTTGGAGTTATCTTGGTTAAGTGTGAAATCCAAGTGCGTCAGATAATTAAGATGCTATTTGGACCACTCAAACCTGTTCAAACTCATAATTACGCCGTAATTATAGTTGTGTGCTGTCCCGTTCCCAGTATTTTTACAACTACCTCCTTTGGTTCCGTTTCACAGAGAACCGTACTCCACTTGATGAGGTCAAAGAACGAGGTCGTCCGCCAGTACATGGCTCGTCTCATCAATGCTTTCGCTTCCCTTGCAGAGGGTAAGTAGCTCATGCCAGTAAATCAGGTTAACAATGCAGCTCCAACAAGGGCCATGCTGCATGGTCCTATTCTAATTGGGTGTATGGAAGAGCTCGAGGCTTCTGTCTTGAGAGCATCCTGTTTCTGCAGACAGCCAACCAATACGTTTCTCTTAGCTGGAAGTCTCCGGAACCGCATCTGTGGCTTATGTCTCCTGACGAAGACATATTGGAAATGATCGAGACCGTGATTTACGATGTTGTGTTGTTCAAACGTCCCTCTGGTCTCCCCTTAATCCATTAGAAACCACAGAGCAGAATGAACTCAATGGTTTGTATTGTAGCTAGGATCTCAACCCCACATTAGTGTTCACCTACCTAGCCACTCTAAGCCCTCATGTAGTATAGGCAATTACTTCTGTGACAGACCTCTGCCTAATGAAATAGCCAGGGTTAAAAACTAATCTCCACATGATTTTCTTACATAACGACAACATGTCGTTATGTCCCATGTTATAGCCCCAGTGCCCAGAAACAGATATTCGAATGGGTCAGTGAAGGTGACAATGTTTCCTGTTCTAGGGCGTGTGTACCTATCCCAGGTGCCCTCTCTGTTGGGGCTTCTGAGCGAGGCCTTGAGGTTGGAAGACAAAGACTCAGTGACCAGAGAGAACGTTCTCGGAGCCCTCCAGAAACTCAGCCTGAGGTACGACGAGAACCACCGGCTCTTTCTTTTTCTGACATAAGGGGTGTTTTTGCCTGTGCTGTGTGTACATATGATAGCGCAGGGTTTCGTATTGTATTGTGCGTTTGAGCTGTATTGTGGCTATTCATTTGTCATTTTGTTAGCGTTATTGGAGGAGGGTGGCGGGGTTCCTTAACAAACGCAACCATAAAAAGACACATTATATCCTCAGCTTTACCATTATCGGTTTCATTGTATAAACTAGTGCACAGTGCCTGTGTTACAGTCGGTGATTAAGATGTCAGTGAAACACACAAATACAGATTTCTTGAACTATAGATAATGCATAGTGCCCATGATACAATTGGTGACACACACGCACACAGATTCCTGGAATTATAGATAGGGCACAGTGCCTGCGATGATGTCCATGACACACACGTATTTCTGGAATTATAGATAGATGGATAGTGCAGTGCCCGTGATGCAACTGGTGATGACAGTTCTTCCAGTGGTTTTGGTACCTATATTTCTCAGATCACAAATAAAATTATCTGTCATCTCTGAAGTACTTGTTCAATCTCCACATCATCAATTCTAGTCAAATTGCCAATGCCTTGGTAGCCTACATTCATGCAATTGATTATGTAACCCTTCATTTGTCCGCTGTTTCCTACGTTCCTACGGCTTGTTATGTTGATCAAAATGTATTATGGTTCTCTGTTAAATTGTCTTACCACCACAAACATTTAGACATTTAGTTCATAACAGAAGTCATTACATGCACAATGGTTTAGCCAGTTGTCATAATTGTAGGCCTAATTCTCCATACAGTGCTTACATGTACGACCAAGGAGGCTAAATTGGTAGGAATAGTGCCCATGTCCGTGATGCAGCCGGTGTTTATAATGTGTAGTTGATTTGGTGTTAAGAGTTTGTGCACATTTGCAATGTGCAGGCAGTTTTGACAATTTACTGATCTATACTTAAAGTATATCCATTTTATATTGTCGTTCTGTTAGCTAGCCAGCATTTCATCCATAAAGAAACTCCTTTGAAAGCAGAGATTCAATGTCATACCAGCAGTCAGCACTAACCTGGCCATATCGGTTGTGAAAAAAAGGGGGGTCAGATGGCTGAGCGGTTAGGGAGTCGGGCTATTAATCAGAAGGTTGTTGGTTCGATTCCCGGCCGTACACAATGAAGTTGTGTCCTTGGGCAAGGCGCTTCACCCTACTTGCCTCGGGGAGAATGTCCCTGTACTTACTGTAAGTCGCTCTGGATAAGAGCATCTGCTAAATGACTAAACGTAAACGTAAAAGCGAATTTGCTTCTAAATAACATTTTCCTTACTAATTTCCTGGCATTATTAGAGAGATGTACTTACTGTTCACGGTGTACGTTTCGGTGTGTCTGCTGTAGGCGGAGCCAGCAGTCGTCCATGATCGCTGACGACCTGATTGGCTGGCTGGTGGATGAGCTGCAGGATTCAGACTGCCTGTCTGACTATACCCTGGAGTACGCCGTAGCCTTACTCATGAACCTCTGCCTGCGTACCAAAGGTACCACCAGATAGATGGACCGATAAACATCATGTCGTGCCCTAGAAACGTCAGGTCCCTTTTGGTTTGTCCGACACTGAACTTCATTGCAGCATGACCCAACCCACTAAAGAATCGGACGATGTTGCCTTTTAAAGGCCTACATGTTTGGAATAGTTGTAATAATTATTTATTAGATGAGCATGCACTTGGTGTGTGTGTGTGTGTGATGACTTCTGTGTATGTGTGTGTGTGTTCAGGAAAAAGGAAGTGCGCTGAGAATCCAAAACACGTGCTGAAGGTGTTGACGGACCTCCTGGGACACGAGAACCATGAGGTAACAAACACACACACACACATACATACATACACACCCACACACACACGTACAGGTGCCAGGCTCACAAAATAGCACGGCGCCTAATCTGCACACACAGACTAAGCACTCTCCATTGCCAGCCTGATTTGTTTCCTGCATTGGTTGTTTGCTGCCGTTGTAGCTTGTAGATTGTTCCAATAAAAAAAAAACAAGCTCCACAACTATACAGCATTACCACTCAAACGAAACACTACAGCTGTCACGGCCACAGCCGTGCCCCCTGTTTTTGGTTTTCCCCTGCCCTATGTTTGCGTGTCTGTCATTGTCTTCACCTGTGTCTCGTTGAGTGGTTTCAGTTCTCGTTTGTCTCAGCGTGTCCACCTGTGTATTGTTTGGTTCTGGGTATTTAGGTTCCTGTTTCGCGTCCAGTCTTTGTCTTGTACTTACCCATGTTACTATGAGTACCCTGTCTGTTTCCCTATTATCAATAATAAAAAAAAAACTTCCATGGCAAACTCTCTTGCGTTTGGCTCCTACCCTGCCACACACTGTAACAACAGCCCCTCACAAAACGACTTGCACGGACTCGTCGTTTTAACATCTACAAAGTTATAGTATGTTGTCATGCACACATCCCATGTAGAAACCTGTTCAGGCTTTGCTTTCTGAGGAGTAGCCCCCTGGCAATCGGTTCTTTTCCGTGCAGGCAGCCCCTTTGGAAGTGACATCCACGTGAACACAAACCGGTGATCACGTTGGCTCCCCTCCCACGTTACCTTCATGCTGCAGCAGCGTTGCCTTATTGTTTTGGATGTGGTGGGTTCGAATTAAGGGAGTCTCACAACTCTTTGTGTATGTGTGTGTGTGTATTGTGTATTTTTTGGGGACAGATTCGGCCATATGTGAACGGAGCCCTGTACAGCATTCTATGTGTTCACACCGTGCGAGAGGAAGCCAGAGAGATGGTGAGATATTCTTACGTTTGTGGACTAGCCGTCACAAAACACACAAGGGGGCGAGTGTATTTGAACTGGCCCTATTTGTGTGTGTGTGTGTGTGTGTGTTTGCAGAGTATGGAGGAGATACTCCACTGCTACAGTAAAGAGGAGAACCCAGAGCTCAACAGGCAAATTGAGTTCATCGTCAAGCAGCTCAATTCAGGTCAGTCCACAGGCCAACATCAGCAGCAGCTTCTACAGTACATGGTCTGCTCCATGTCAGTCCACAGGCCAACATCAGCAGCAGCTTCTACAGTACATGGTCTGCTCCATGTCAGTCCACAGGCCAACATCAGCAGCAGCTTCTACAGTACATGGTCTGCTCCATGTCAGTCCACAGGCCAACATCAGCAGCTTCTACAGTACATGGTCTGCTCCATGTCAGTCCACAGGCCAACATCAGCAGCAGCTTCTACAGTACATGGTCTGCTCCATGTCAGTCCACAGGCCAACATCAGCAGCAGCTTCTACAGTACATGGTCTGCTCCATGTCAGTCCACAGGCCAACATCAGCAGCAGCTTCTACAGTACATGGTCTGCTCCATGTCAGTCCACAGGCCAACATCAGCAGCAGCTTCTACAGTACATGGTCTGCTCCATGTCAGTCCACAGGCCAACATCAGCAGCAGCTTCTACAGTACATGGTCTGCTCCATGTCAGTCCACAGGCCAACATCAGCAGCAGCTTCTACAGTACATGGTCTGCTCCATGTCAGTCCACAGGCCAACATCAGCAGCAGCTTCTACAGTACATGGTCTGCTCCATGTCAGTCCACAGGCCAACATCAGCAGCAGCTTCTACAGTACATGGTCTGCTCCATGTCAGTCCACAGGCCAACATCAGCAGCAGCTTCTACAGTACATGGTCTGCTCCATGTCAGTCCACAGGCCAACATCAGCAGCAGCTTCTACAGTACATGGTCTGCTCCATGTCAGTCCACAGGCCAACATCAGCAGCAGCTTCTACAGTACATGGTCTGCTCCATGTCAGTCCACAGGCCAACATCAGCAGCAGCTTCTACAGTACATGGTCTGCTCCATGTCAGTCCACAGGCCAACATCAGCAGCAGCTTCTACAGTACATGGTCTGCTCCATGTCAGTCCACAGGCCAACATCAGCAGCAGCTTCTACAGTACATGGTCTGCTCCATGTCAGTCCACAGGCCAACATCAGCAGCAGCTTCTACAGTACATGGTCTGCTCCATGTCAGTCCACAGGCCAACATCAGCAGCAGCTTCTACAGTACATGGTCTGCTCCATGTCAGTCCACAGGCCAACATCAGCAGCAGCTTCTACAGTACATGGTCTGCTCCATGTCAGTCCACAGGCCAACATCAGCAGCAGCTTCTACAGTACATGGTCTGCTCCATGTCAGTCCACAGGCCAACATCAGCAGCAGCTTCTACAGTACATGGTCTGCTCCATGTCAGTCCACAGGCCAACATCAGCAGCAGCTTCTACAGTACATGGTCTGCTCCATGTCAGTCCACAGGCCAACATCAGCAGCAGCTTCTACAGTACATGGTCTGCTCCATGTCAGTCCACAGGCCAACATCAGCAGCAGCTTCTACAGTACATGGTCTGCTCCATGTCAGTCCACAGGCCAACATCAGCAGCAGCTTCTACAGTACATGGTCTGCTCCATGTCAGTCCACAGGCCAACATCAGCAGCAGCTTCTACAGTACATGGTCTGCTCCATGTCAGTCCACAGGCCAACATCAGCAGCAGCTTCTACAGTACATGGTCTGCTCCATGCGCGCAGATGGCACTGGGAATCTGGGGGGGACATGTCCCCCCCAGATTCCCAGTGACCCCGATCCGTCCCCACCACTCTCCCTACATAAGGCGACAAGCATCAGTTCATAACTGCACAGCTGATTAGGCGATGTTAGCGATGTCAGCATGTATTAGCGTGTGTAACACAATACACTTTGCTTAAATAAGCAAAGTGTATTATGCTTATTTAAAGTATTTTTGGAGCCGGCGTTTGTGCTTTTGGGCTTGGCGTCTTCCTGTTTGTCATGAAGATGACGTTAGTAGCCCCGTTCGTTTGGCTAGTTAAAATTGAAATGTTTGGCTCGCTCCCTTTCATTAACCTATTGGTTGCGATCAACCATGACACAAGGCTCAATGGCATTGCTGTGTGCCATATTCACCAAGACAGACTTGACAAAATGGACAGACAAGACATACAGCCCAGCAATATCTTCAGGGAAATGAAAGGAGGAGAGATGTTTTTGGGACCTATTGAGTAAATTTGTTTGGCTGCAAAGGGAATTTTTTTTTCCGTTTTTTTTAAATACATTTGGTTTATTATTGGAAAAACAATTACAAAGAAAAGTCATACTTGCAGTGGGAATTCCGAGTATTTAATTTAAAGTGTAAATTTCATTTCACATTTCATGCTATGAAGGCTATACTTGTTTTATTTATGTAAATCTATTGTTTAAGTGTTTATACTTTATACCGTTTACATACACATTGTTATATTTGTAATAATTTACATAATTTACATAATTTACGTTTGTTACATAAAAAAATAAAACATTTACAGAGGGCATGAAGTTTTGGTGCGTGATTGACATACTAATGTTTATTGCAGCTTCATATACTGAAGCTGCAATAAACATTGCCAGTCTGACTGGTACTGTATATATGTATATACACATATATAACATTACACAAAATAACTAATTGAGTTTGAATCATTTGCTGACAGCTTGGTCCCCCCCAGTTCAAAACTCCCATCTGCACCCCTGGTCTGCTCCATTGGTCCGATTACTGTTAGACATTTTTGTGGCTGTGTTACGCTTATGTCTGAGTATTATCGGCAACGTCACCATGTTTGTGGGGAAATGCCGGCTTTTTGTTGGTTGATGACCTCTGTCACCCCTGACCTCTTTGTGTCTATGTCCAGTTGAGGTGACAGATGTGGGACCAGAGTCGGATGACGAGGAGGATGATGATGATGAGGAGGTATGGCCCCCTGAATGTGCCCCCCCCCTCCCGCCAAATGATAGAAACAAAGAGAAAAAGACAGGAATTCCACTGGGCTTTTCAGAGAAGGCGAGAGGAGGGAGGGAGTGGGTGAGAATAAGGGGGCAGAAAAAAAATCCATCGGACACCTTTCCCAAACATGTAGATGGCAATCTCGGCGTGACACAGATATCGGGTGTCTTTTTGCTTCGAGAAAAGTGGGTCAATAATAGATAAGGCCGCCTACACACTGAAAGGCCTCCAAGGTGTGTGCGTGGGGGTATCACTGTTTACCAGCTCAATTGTGAGTGCCTTGTACGTGCCCTCATTCCCCAGCGAACACACACATTGCCCCCCCATCCCCCTTCTTATTACTGTCAACCTATTGTTCCAAAATATTGGTTTTATTTTCATATACGATAGATAGTTGCTCAGGAATTTCTTACAGACTTTGTTTTTGCTGGCAGTGGCACACTCAATTCCTCATAAACAAAACTATAAATCTTTCCACCGTTTCATCCCTGTCTTAAATAGCTCACTTCTGTGAGCTATTTATACGAGGCCGCTCTCACAAGCCCCCCGTCTCAGACTGTGCTCTTTTGAACAGGAAGACATGATGGAGACCGACCTGGACAAAGAGGAAGTGCTTCAACCCCAGCCCCGAGAGCTCTCTGGAGAAGCCCTGCTCACCACAGAGTACCTAGGGGTAAGCGGGGGGAGTCACACAAACAGTCACACACACACACACGTACACACAGATCTCCACAAGCACTCAGACACATTCAGAGACTGCAGCGAGACCTCGAGTAGGACTTTTGTATGTGGGTCTTGCGTTTGAGGTCAGCATCGTATCGACACATAACGCTGACCATCGACCCTGGATGGCCTACATGTGCATGCTGAGTTCACACACCTGCCCACGGGCCATTGTGTTTCAACAGCCCTTTTGTCAGCTGAGATCCCCTGTGAGTGTGACAAACGACACCTAGCTCTGTTACTCCAGGGGCCAGCCGAGCTTTGGTGTCACCGCAACACCAAAGCTCGGCCAGCTGTGGGGTTTCGCAAACGCCACACATGTTCAAGTGGTTCAATCAAGCCCGACTTGCCGCACGGTTTGAACGAGGACACGCACCTGGAAATACACGCCTCATCGCTTGTGTGTGTGTGTGTGTTTGTCTAGATCATGACCAACATGGCGAGGTTGAAAAGAAGGTCGGCGACTCCAGCTGCACAGTGTGTTGATGAACCCCTGCAGAGACCGGTTACCCCCAGCTCACACAGAAACGCTCACGCCATGTACGTTGCACACACACACACACGCATACACACTGTGCAAACACACACACCCACACAGTTGTTTTTCAGTGACCATGAGATGTTAGACACTCGTCTGAACACATCCCCCTCAAACTACCATTATAGTTACAACTTGCATTTATTTCCTGCACATTACAAAACTGCAAGACCAGTTTGCAGATCAAATGGTCAAAACCACTCACCAGTCAAACCTGGCATTGTGCCTTCTCACACGATCCCATAGCTCTACTTCATATTAACACAGAAAACTAAAGAGAACGTTGTATGCAGTGATGAAGAAAGTTTTTTTGTGACCAAGTCCAGTTGAGTTCTGGATTTTTTTTCTGAAGTATTATTAATCTGCAGATTTGGAGAGAAAACCGGACCTGACAATAAATGACAACACCAGGCTCAGGTCTCAATCATGTCTCTGTCAGCTCTGAAGGCCCGGAGGACCATCTTTTATAGGGCACAAGAATGTAAACATAGATATTGACAGTCAGGCAGTAATGGTGTTACAACAGTCTCAGAGAAAGAGATTCACAGCTCCCGGCCCGTGACCACTCTCAGGGCAGAGAGAGATCATAGGTGGAGCTCTCCCCGTCGTCATCACAAGAGACGTTTACACAGTACTCTCTCCTGACCCCAAACATCTATTGCAGTGGTTCCCAACCCTGGTCGTCAGGGAACACCTGTCCTGCATGTTCTAGATGTTTCCCTGCTCCAACACACCTGATTAAAATGAACGGGTCGTTCTCCATCTCTGCAGAAGCCTGCTAACAACCATTCATTTGAATCAGGTGTGTTGGAGAAGGGAAACGTCTTAAACAGGCGGGACAGGTGTTCCCTGAGGACCAGTGTTGGGAACCATTGATCTATTCAACCTGACAAACACAATGTACCCTTATAAATAGCAAACTCACATGAGAACATACTAACTAGTATCCAGTTACTAGTTGTATTGATTAGTGAAAGTTCTATTGATTAGTGAATAATGTAAATCCCAATTTCCTCCACAGCAGCCATAAATCGACAAGTATTTGTCTGTACAAATAGCTATTTAGGTCGTTGGATCAAACATGTTAGAATGTGAATATATTCCAAGGCCAAATGTTGACTTCTTTGAACTGTAATACTCAAAATGTATACATTTCGGCATACATAACAGCTACAATAGAGGGCAATCGAACAATTTCAAGGACATTTAGAGAAATCACAAGAAATCTTACATGGTTGAACGTGTTTGAAAAGAGTTACTGTAGCATGAAAGAGGCCAAGTAAGTAGGTATTTAATACCACCTTACATTAAATATACAAAGAAGTGGGTGTCATTACATCTTTTCTTCAGAACTGGAGTAGGAATGTTGTCAGGCTGCCGCTGAAGGAAGGGCAGGAAGACATTTAGTCATTTAGCAGACGCTCTTATCCAGAGCGACTTACAGTAAGTACAGGGACATCTCCCCGAGGCAAGTAGGGTGAAGTGCCTTGCCCAAGGACACAATGTCAGTTGGCATGACCGGGAATCGAACTGGCAACCTTCGGATTACTAGCCCGATTCCCTCACCACTCAGCCACCTGACTCCCTTGTCAGCCTACAAATAACCAACAGTTGTGAAAGGAAAGCTAATTGTTGCTAAGGAAGCAATATTAAAATAGTACACTTCTTGTCTGTTCAAGTACTAACCCTAACCCTGCTGTAAATGTACCGTATGTCTACAAGTACTTGATAAATTATTAACAGTACGACCGTCGGTCTACAATCCTATATTGTATCATATACAGTATTATATCATAAATAGTATTTTGATTGATAGAATCCCATTAATCAAGGGAACGGTAGCAAATCACTACCCTTAATTACCCACAACCAATAATTTGATGTCATAGCAACCAACAGGATTTGCTCTAGGTGTGCACAAACAAAGAAGCTAGCCCAAACGCAAAAAATATTTAGTAGCTCAGTGACTTAAAAACAACCAACCAGATGTGTACCATATTTTGCTAGCGATACAAGACATTTGCGATGCGAGCAGATGTGCCAAAGGGCTTGGCCATTGCCACATCTTTAATAAGAAGGTCAACCAGCGCTGAACTCCAAAGGCAGAATGAGGTCAGTAAAGTCCTGGAATCACACAAAGAGCTCCCCAGACTTCTGCGGATATCTATCTCCATATCTTGAAGCTGTTTGGGATCAGGTTCTGCATGCTGTTGTTCTCCTGTTGGATAGCATTAATCAGCAGAGGTGAACTTTGATTCGGCTGAGTAGTTTTTTTGTTACCGATTACCAGCATTTTATTTAGAGCCCACGTTTGTCTGGCAAGATGTTTACATTTTCTTTGAATTATTTCTATATATGTGTGTGTGTGTGTGTGTGTGTGTGTGTGTGTTTAGGGACTTCCGAGCTGGTAGTGATGAGGGTGACAGAGGAGGAGGAGGGTGCCTCCTGAGAAGACCGCCAAGTGATGAGAGCCTGGCCCCGTTCCACTCCAGCTCCAGGCCCCCCACACGCTCAGGCAGCCGACCCAGCAGCACCGACTCCCTACGCCACACCATCGGTGGGTGACTAGACCCACTCACAGCCAGCATGGAGTACGCAGCATGATCACTCCATACATTTTGACATTAATGTTTTTAATGTTTTCTTTTTTTTTTTTACAAATAGGTCTTATGAAAAAACAGTAGTCCTTTAAAAATGTTCCTTTTTAAACAAAAACTATATTTATTGATTTATGTATTTTTATATTTCGGAATTTATTTAATCAACATTTATTTTATTTCATAAACATATTTATTTATTTAAATGGACTTTAATGGCGTTCCATACCTTTTAGTTTTTTTGTAGCTGAGGGAGAATTAAAGGAATTTTCCCCCCCGTGTGTGTAATATGTGATGACGCTGAACGGTTCTTTAACACTTCTTTCTTCAATATTGAACACAATCAGACATCATTCAGAATGTAACTGTCCATTGTGGGCAGGAAGTGCTAAGAACCCTGTTTAGCTAATAACAAAAGTAGCCGAATGTATTCTATCTAAACAATATCTCGCCCCAGAATCAAGGGCCTAGTGGGCGGAGCTACGGCTTTTTAAAACAGCTTTTGAGCCTGTCTTTTACCTTAAATTGTTGGCAACCAAATGTATTTCATTTGTTTCTCCCTTATGTTATTCTTGTTCTTTTGTTGCCCTTTTGGTTTCAATTCCATCTTTCCATGTGAAACTGCACATCATTGAATACCTTTTTATAAACACAAATATGTTTCATGACGAAAACGAGGAGCATCCCAGAACGGATGACTCTGCTGACAAGGCACATGCGAAGACTCTCGATGCCATGCTCATCTCGACGGGGCCACTTGACACCTCCCCATGAAAGCCAAGTGCTGGGGAGCATCGAACTGTGCTACATGTGTGTTAATGACGCCACGGCTGTCAGGAGTGTTTGCGTGGAATCGAGGCCTTTGTCTGGCTCTGTTTCTTAGTCTCCCTGTGCCTCTCTCTTGCTCTGTCGCGCAGACTCCGAGGACGGACGCTTCTCCCAGGATTCCGAGTTGGATGGCTCGGACGGAGGCAGAGGTGAAGAGGGGAGGAGAGAGAGGAGCAACGGGCTTTCCCCTAGGTGAATGCTCGAGCGCTCTCAAAAACACCCACACCAACAGAGGTTTTGCATACACACACCCGCACAGACTAGCACGCGCACTCGCGTGTGCAATAACAGAAACTCCGGCTTATTGATCTGTCAGTGGTGCCGCTTCGGCTCGCAGGGAATGTGACCGTGTGACATTCCTGGCCCAGACTGACACGTCGGTACTGGAATGCATCTATCTAAATCTTCCCTGGCACCCTCGTTTCAACGCGGCCTCGGCCTGTGTCCCTCGCTCTGCCTGTCTCATCCATTCCGGCTTGTTTCATCTCTGTCTCAATCGCTCTTTGGTCAGCACACACAACAAGACTACGAGGGGCTGAGAGATGGCAAGAAGGAAGGCGTGACAATGGAGTGGATTGATAGAGACCGAGATGAAAACAAACAGTTGTGGAAGTGGGAGACAGTCAAAAAGAAAAGAAAATCTTTTCTTGGGGGGGTGAGGGGGGCGCACACCAGTCTATGACTCAGCACAACTCTTGCTGTCTGTGACATGCGTTTTAAACTAGCTGCCCACAAAGAGGCTCATTCAGTCCCCCCACGCCGTTCTCCCCCTTTTCCTCATCCTCCTCCCAAAGCCCAAGGGAACTTGACTCCTGGACCCCCCCCCCCCATCCCCTGTGTGTAATGAGCCTAGGAAACGACACTTTAATTAAGCGCTCCTCGGCTACCCAGGAGTGCAGAGGGGCCCCCGTGAATAAAACTAGCATCAGCACTCCTCTTCCTCCTCCTCCTCCTCCTCCCTGTCTTAGCCTAACTTCACCCCTCAGGACGGGCTCTGCTCTTCTGGGAGGGAATACACACAAGGTGCCTGTTGGCCATGAGCTTCAATGACAGAGTCGAACTGATTGGGGTGAAATTGCCCAAATGTGCTAGTTGTATGTCTCTTGAAAGAAATCTTTGAAGTGTAGTATAGTTACACTTCAGAAGAAAATGGTTGAAAAAAAGGCGTGCTTGTTTATCGAAAAAGGGGCCTGTACGCTTCAATAAGCTCCTTATTGGTTCTAGTACAGTGTAATGGTGCTTAACATATACTTTTGAGGCACTTTTGTATGGGCTACATTGTGGTAATAGGAATAGATGTTTTTAACATCTACATTTCAGCTTTACTAAGATTTACAAGGACTTTCCTGATTATCATGATCCACAGCACATCAATGGAAGGTTTTTAGTGCACTTATATAGAAACCTGTCCTGTGTTATCTCAGTACTATTGATTAACAATGTTGCTGGTCATTTATCACTTGACATCATACCAGAGATAGATTCTTGAGATAATGAAAGAATCAATAAGACTGTTTTCAATGTCAATCTTTTGATCAATCGTTTACATAAGAAAGGATAGGATTTGCACAAATATTTTCACTGGCTAAAACAGCAGTGACATTTCCAAAAGGTGTCTTCTCAAAGCACAACAGCAAACAAAGTCAAATGACCTGGCCGGATCCAAGTTAGCGTCCGCTTCTGAGCCCTGATCCCAGACAGAGTGGCTCACCATGTCTCCTCCCTGACAGGGAGCACATCCCCGGCTTTACAAGCCGGCCCAAGATTCCCCGCACACCCGAGAGTGACGCAACGCCCCCTGGCTCGGAAGGCAGTGGGACGAGGAGGGGCCGCGTCCCACCCCTGGCCCCCCAGTTTTCCCAGCGGGAGCCCCAGCAGAGGAGCCGGCCCACGTCAGCCGGCTCCGTCGGAGGCGGGGGAAGGCAGAGTGAGTGTCGCGAAACGTCTCTCCGTGCATCTCTCTCTCTCTCCGCTACCTGGGGCACTCTCATGCACACGCCGCCTCCTCCGTTCCCCTTCCCTCTCAGTCCCCTTACCGGTGCGCTCCACTTTCTCATTAAGAATGTGAGCCAGTTGAGCAGAACTGTGTAGCTCCGTGTCCAGGGCAAACGACGGTGAGCCGAGTTGACATAAAAGACAGAAAGAGAACGTTTCAAACAATACATCGTTTGCATTTAGTCAAACAAATGTTTATTAGATTATCCTCTTCCATGGGCATGCATCACAATGTCAGCGCCTGTATTGAAATAAATGCAGACTTGACCATTTGCCAAGACATGGAATCAGAGATTGTTCAAAGACTGACGGCTACACTGTCGGCATGACTCACTGTCTTCTGAACGTGTATTGACGTTCTCCAAGGCTATCCCAGAGGTCTCTGATAACGCGGCCTGTTCAATTTGGTCGCACGATATGATCGCCTCATGCTCTGTCAAAGTCTTTATTGCATTTGCCTTGGTGATTACCTCCGGTTGTTCTACTGGGGGGTTTACTGGAAAAGGCTGTTAGGAACTCTAATGCCCAGACCACTTCTTCCTGCTGCACTTTGCATCTACATGTTCCACGTTCATTACGGAAGCCTGGGAGTAGTTAGGCCCAACACTGAACGATCGGTAAGACTCCGATCCGAAAGGGCGGCGACTTGTGAAGATTCAAGAGTCTGACGTTTTGGAGACCATCTGCAGTAGCTCGAGACAGGTTTCTGACACCGTGTTACCAGGCCCCATTTGGGAAGTATTCTCCTGGCAGTTGGCAGCTAAGATACACGTATGTCAAGACCAAACACCATGAATAGACATGGGTGGAAAGGAAGACCCCCCCCCCCCCCCCCCCCCAGCGTTTCCTGAAGCTGAGGTAAGTCGGTGCTCCCATACTTGAGGCCACCCACCTGACGAGTCAGAACAGGGTCTGCCAGCGCACCCTTCGTTTTCAGGACGGGGGTTTGTAAATAACAATCTCCTGTGGAACTGGTCACAGCACAGCCTTTGTCCTAGGGCTGATTCCCCGCATAGCAGATCTGAGTAGGGAGATTACTTTCCGATTCTGGCAGGACTCGCTTCTATCAGAAAAATATATGCAGAAAATATGGCCTCCTTCTTTATTGGGTGTGATTACCCTTGGCAAGGGACCAACCTTTGCTCTCTATCATATATTTATTGGGTGCAGTAAAGAACAGTAGGGTAGTCAAATGTAAGAGGCCACTGCTAATTTTACCCTTCTGTTCCTCACTCAAAATTGTCCTTCTCAACTTCTTTTTAAAAGTAAAGAAAAAGGTTCAGTGGTCTCTTCGTTTTTTTCCAGAGCTGTATGATTAAAATATTATGATTACCCATGAGCCTTTTAATATTCTGTGGCAGTAAATGGCACAGGAGGCTGACATGGTGTCGATTTGGCCAACTAAATGCATTAGGGTAGATGGCAAGATTAGCTCAACACCTGATTCCAGTGAATGGGTGGTTAACAAGTTCTGTGGAAGCCTGATAACGACCATTCATTTGAATCATGTGTGTCTGAGCCGGGAAACATCTGAAACATAGAGGACAGCGCCCCTGCGGACCAGGATTCGACACCCCTGCTCTAAGTGGACTCATGTTTGTTTCAATGAGCAACACCTATCGTTAACTTTGAGCTAATTGAGGATTTTGTGCTCATACAAGTCACCGCTGGTCCTATGAAATCCGAACGTCCGCTTTGTGATGACATCATTGTCGCAGTCTTGAATTATTGAACCTAGGGAGAACGCGTATTACCTTTGACAAGACTGTCAAAGTGGTCTGTGGTCACGAGGGCGTGACGGCCAATGCCGCGCTTGCTTTTTCAAAAGCTAGTTGTGACGGAAATGTATTCGTCCATCTGTCTGCGCGGACGCTTTTGCGACACCCCTTCATCACTTCCCATCTTTCCCCTTCCCCCCTCACCAGGCAGCCAGTCACACAGGAAGTGAAGAAGGGACCCTGTCATCGCGGAAGCTGCCTATCTCCCCGCGAACACCCAGCTTCCTGTCACCTGATCCGCAGGTCAGGGCGACATGACGGTGGGGATCGGCCTCGGTTTGCGGAGGAGGAGAGGCTGGAGACAGAGAAGGGGTGGGGGGGGGAACAATGCAGGATTGTGTCTCTTCAGAGGGCCCCCTTTCAACCTCAGCACAGTGCATGTCTGTAACACAACACGCCTGGGCAATAAGCACAACAAGCCCCCCCCCCCCCCCCCCCGCCACAACAACCTACTCCTTCTTGACCCAGCCTTTCCCTTGACTTTCCCGCAAGGAAATATATTTCCTTGTTGGACTATGTCAATATACACCTTTTTAACTCTATTCTCTCTAATGAATGACTCACTTTGGAATGCTGTACTTGGGCAATGGAATCGGAGAGCTTCTGGTATGCCGCAGTTCAGACCTAGCTAAAATACGCAACTTTGGGATGTCTTGACTGATAAGGAATGTTGCTCCAAGGCTTGTCTAGCTTTGCTTCCTCGTTCTTTCCCTGTCCATCTGCTTCAGAATTCGTCACCAGTAGATTAAGGAATTTGTGACTACTGTAAGATTGAAGTTAGTGTTGATGACTCCTAAAGGTGTTATTGTAACTGTGTCCTGCCAGTAGATGAGGGTATATGTTAAGGTATTTATCGTAGCTTTGTTTTGTTGTGACTGTTCGTTTACACAGATAATTGAATCAAGAAGGTACTTGCTTTGAATTTAAAGCTGGACTTTATCAATCTGTCACAAGAACTATTGTTGTTGCTTTGTCCAAGTTTTTGTGTTCCTGTGGGACTTTAAATCCTCAAAGGTATAATATATCCCATGACATGTTTTTAAACTGACTTGTTCAACCTATTGAGTAAACATATCGATGTATGAAAATGTGTGATTAATCCCTGATTCTTTTGGGTTAATGGCACATGATGTGTCTTAAATGTGATTAAAGTAATTGAACATACTTTAATTTGATCATTCTTTTTTCTTTTCTTTTTTTTAAGGCAAAAGGCATTGATGAAAGCCGTTTTGACAGGAGTTGATAGCCATAGCAGTACGGTACACAGAGATGACTAGGTCTACACTACAAAGATAGCAACCATACGATAAATACTCCACTCTCACCATTGCCCTTGTTTCCCACCTTATCCCTCTTTTTTTTTTACTTGTCATGTCGCTTTACCAACATTAGACATACATTAATGAAGGGGGTGGGCGGGGGTGATTATTTCTCCCACATATAAATATTCTGTTTTGTAAATGACCCTTTTTTGTGGAAAATTGTCTTGAACTGAATTTGCTTGTGTACATAGCAGTGGAGAATGTCCCAACTCCACAAAATGTGTGGATGTATTGACTTTACTATTATGAACCTTTAATATTGGATATGATTTAACTTATGTTTGAGTATTGTTTACAAGGAAGACTTCAGACTTGAAGATGATGTGCTTCAGCTGGACAAGTGTACGTTATGTTACATACATGACATTTAGCTTCTATAGATGGCAATGCTTAAGTCACAGTTATATTGACTAACTTCCAATGTGTTAGTATGGACTTATACCAATACCAATATTGGATTTCAACCGCTGAATCTGATAAACATTTTCAAGAAGCATGTTAGAGTTTTGATAGTTTATCCGAGTGCTTTCATACACAACATTCGCCATTTTTGTTTGTTGCTTATGATGTATTTTCATAGTAAATCATAATATTTTTGTACGTGACCAAAATAAATATGAAGTATGTGTGTTCCTGTAGTTCAAGTTTCATTTTTGTAAGAGTTTTGTGTCAGAATAATAGCTAGATTATTCTGCATACAAGGGAAGCGAGCTGAAGTTGATGCTAATAGGTAGTAAAAGGGAGTCGGGTGGCTGAGCGGTTAAGAAATCGGGCTAGTAATCTGAAGGTTGCCAGTTCGATTCCCGGGTGTGCAAAATGGGCAAGGCACTTCACCCTACTTGCCTCGGGGAGAATGTCCCTGTACTTACTGTGTGTCACTCTGGATAAGAGCGTCTGCTAAATGACTAAATGTAAATGTAATGTATTTGAGCCACTGAATTTGAGATTCAAATAACACAATGCAGATAACTCATAACTAAGCCCACATCATAAATCACCGTATCCTCACAGCCAAATTGACGTGCATTACAAGTAGTTAACATATCTTGCCCACACGGTCCTGCTTGTCTTTGCGTCTTTGTGCTGTTCAGAAAGGAGCTGGCCAGTGGGCAGTGTGGAGCTTGTGTTGGTGGGTGCGATGCTGCCCACAGAGAAACCCTTTGTGTGCCAAAACCATAAAGCTGTCACGTTCCGTCAGGCACACTGCCCTCAAGCCCTGGCGAGGAGGGGCAGGAGTGGGCTGTGGTTCCCTCACCAACTCATCCAACAGCTGCACTGCCAGCACACACTATGGGATGAGCTCGCTCCTGGAGAGGGTCAGAAGCGCGCCGTCCATAACTCGATTTGCCCAAGAGTCAAGTTCCAAAGAAACTTTGCAACAACGCAGAATGGTTCAGAATGTATTTCTTATTATCATCTTGGGCTATCACACCAAAATCAATTGGTATCTGATACCGGTACAGTTAACATATTGACTTATAAAAAATGTAAAAAAGCCATTGTATCAGGGTGATCCCCCCCCCTTGCGTCCATTATCATAGATTATCTTTAGACTAATATTACTCCCCTGGCCCGAGATTGATCAAACACACCTGTTAGCCTACACTGTTGCCTGTGCCCTCATGAGAGTAGGTGCAGATGCTGTCGGTGTTACAGTAAATTGTTTGGTAAAGGGGATGACCACCTACTTTAAACACCGACATTTTGTTAATATTTTAACAGTTCATGTAACAATAGTGTTGTGTTAACCCTTGTGTTATCTTCGGGTGATTCTGACCCATCAGTCATTGTGACCCACCGTCGTATTGCGACAACTTTACCGCATACAAAAACAAAGTGAAGCATTTTATTTTAACCGTTGGGCTGTCTCAGACCCCCCACATTGCAAAGGTTAAAAGAAAATTATTTGGTTTTGTATTGGGTAAAATTGAGTAAACACAACGATGGTTCGTTATAAACCTTTGGGTCATGTGACCCGAAAGCAGCACAAGGGTTAATGTGTTAATCACTATCTATTGGCACAACACAAGAAAACGAACAGCATGACTCTAACTCCAAGTGGTTGTATGTGCCAGTAAGATTATGGGGAATGACTCATCGGCTGTTATCCTGACATTAAATAGGGGCAGACGTTCCTTATGAAAACAGTTTGAAGGACTGGTAAGAGGGAGTGAGAATGGTCCAGCACAGCATATCCTGAAGCATATTGTAAAATAAAAAAAGAACCAGGCTAACCATGGCAAGCTTGAATGAATTATTTATCAGGAAATGGCCCTGCAGTTGCCAAGAGACATGAGGTGTTATCAGTAGACAACCATGTGCTGGACCAGACTGATAAAAGTCTATGCCGATCACCAAGGAAGACTAGAGGCACTTTTTTCCCCTCTCTGTATCCTGACCCATGGTAATGTCAACAACCGACAGGACTGGTCAGCCCTTTCTCCAATGGTCACCTTTTGTTTTTCATACATTATGGATTACACGAAATTGAGCTTTGACAAATGGTGTGTGGTCAAATGTATTTTCAATAAGATATATTGCTTCTTTGTGTCTACTTGGACATTTGTAAAACCAGTGTCCTTCGGGGGGTATTTAGTGTAGAGGCCCTTTCCCATATGTCATTATGGTAGCTTATTTTCGCTTACTTTTAGATATGGGAGTCACATGGGGGGGGGGGGGGGGGGGGGGGGTGCTCATGGACTGCCTGTTATCATCCACTGTGTTTTGAACAGCTTGGTTTGTGTTTCTAAAAGTTCAGGACGAAGGTAAAGATTAGTAAGTCTTTGACAAAATGATGTCAGGAAATATATGAACGGTTGCACATAACAATAGCGCACAGAGATCTGACAAGCATGAATCAGTGGAAGTCAACCACAAACAGTAGGCTATGTGTTACACACAGAAATGAATGACAGACAATAATTGAAGTTTGAAGAATAACTTTAATGTCTAATGCTGCGTGTAATTATTACTGAGCCATAGGTACTTGGTTTACGCACCCTGAAGCTAAACCTGTAAATTAGTCATGTGTTTATAATTTTAAAGGAAGTAATCCGCATAATCAAGGAAACCCATGCAACCATTAACCGAAACCAATGGTTTGTTCTTAAAGTAATAAAGCTTTGGAAAATTGTGTGCAATAGATTGCAGTGGGGTTTTTTCCATCTTGAATACACTTCTTTTGCTGTTCTACAGTAACCCCCAAGTAATGTTTAAACTTGGGGGACATCAAACTGGAAGGGGGCAGGTGTTTATCTAAGGTCACAGCTGACAAGGGTTTCACAGGACAGCCTGTACAAGTCTTTTGTCCCAGCTGTCTGTGCACACTGGGATAACCTTGTCACACACGGAGGAGAAAGAGAGAGACAGATATTGAGTAAAAAGAAAAGGTGCCCTTGGGTCACTGTTTCTCAGCAGTGAAGTCTTTCGCAGTCGATATGAGGTGCTGCATTGCTAAGGCCCCTCACTTATCCAGAGGGTGAGACAAAGGTATCCTCTGGGGTTTTTCCACTCGAGCTGAAGTTGAGGATGGAGAGTTGACAGTCAAATGGAAACCAACGCAATTTCCCTCAGTTCCTTAGGTGTGTTAAATTCAACACGGGATTAGCACAGGCCTCCTTGAAGCAGGTTTGTTAGGTCTCCCACTTATTTCTTTTTTTTTTTACAAAACAATGTCCTAAGCCCTCCAGCTCTCCTCTACTTCCTCATTCTTGTAACAGGAGAAGCTAAAGGTGAAACAAGGCTTAGAGAGTTAGTTGGCTATGTCTGAGCAGAGGCTTTAGAGTAAGCATAACAGATATGTGTGACTCATATTTAGGGGAAGGTCCCAACTTCCACGAAAGATTGGAAAATAATATAAAGTAATGAAGTCCCTTTCCTCTATAGTGGAGCCCACACATCATCAAAGGCAAACATCAAAACACTGTTTTTTGATAAGTAGTTCAAAATACCACTATCAAAACCGTATTCACGCCCCACACATCTGCCTCTACTATAAAGCTACCAGAAGCCAACATGTTCTAGAGGATTCTGAATAGAGTAACATTACAAAGTAGAGGGATCCAGGCTTGAGGAACTTCCTGAAAGTAAAGGGTCATGTGCTTGGTAGCGTGAGAGAGAAAGATGCATGTTTGTCATAAACGGATTTGAGGAGACAACCAGTGCATGTGAAATCCAGGACCAGTTTAGCAACCTCACAACAACCCCTGATACACAGAAGGGGGGACAATGGGAAAATTACCCCTCCACACACACACACACAGCAAACGACAGGATGCACATGGCCTCCGAAAGGACGACTGGTTGGATCCAGGAAATGGAGAGAGAAGGAGAGGAAGAGGGGATTTTGAATCGCAGCTGGGTTCAGATTGAAAAATTCCTGTTTTTAAAGCAAAGCTGTTATGTTTTCTTTCTCTCTGGGCGTGCAAGGACGGAAAAGTCCTGCCTCGCTGGGGGTTAAGTGCGGTTGCAGTGTCATCTGTGATTGTGCAGTCAGCATGTTGACTGTCACCACTCCTGGTGGTTTGTAATGTACAATTTCTGAAAGTATCAAAGAATTCCAAAAAGATTGCTCTGTGGTAAAAGCAATTTTCTTTCCAGAGAACCTTTATGCAGATTTTGCAATTTCTCTCAATAGACATTGTCATTTAAGATCAGGACAGGCTTTATCCAGGATTTTGACACCTAAAAGAAGGATGTTTACCATGGCTTTAAAGCCACAATGAAAAACATTGTTCTGACAAACTATAGAAATGTATTTAGTATTCTAAGTTACTTATTGAGAGTATTTCGCAGCACAGCAGCTGGCTGACAGACTCCAATTATGAGCAAATACTAAAGATCTATGATACACAGTGACTGTGTGAGTGGAAAATGAGAAATTGAACTTGACAGCTCATTAGCTACCACGGTGTATGCTGACGGGAGCTAGTTACCCAATACGGGCAGTGAGCCGCACATATCCTGGTTGAACAGGGATTTAAATATTAATACAATTGACGAGGTGTTCTCCGTCAGCAGGGCCTTGTAGTCACCCTTGTCAGTAGAAAATAAAAACTGAGCAAGGAGAATGATACGAATTAGAGAAATAACAAATTATGAAAAGAATGCTTAAAATCCACCAGGGCAAATATACATTTCGTTTACAAACAAGCTGTCTTCAACACAAATTATATATGTTGTTACATGTAGCTATTCTTATGACACAGACCAGTTGCATGAAATATTTCATTTATTTTATTTAATGCTGTCATAAGTATTGATTACCATGAATAAATGAATAAGAGTCAAGAGAGATGTTGCATCACTTGCGAGTAGATGGGCGGAAGAAGGGCAATTTGCATACCTACGTAACATTGCACATACCTTAAAAAGCCCGAGAGGCTCTAGAACCACCACTTGGGTGCATTTCGATCCTAACCTTGTGCATCTCAGCGTCCTCGGAGTCAAAGTAACATTTAGAATTTGAATTACTTGCTTTGTTTCAAGAAGCGGCTGCATTGACCAAGTGGACTCATTTAACAAGCATTTGAGGGGATCACACACCACGTATCGATTTTCAGAGTTGGAACCAACTGAAACTCTGTTCCATCTCATTAACAACCTAAATCGGTATAATCAGTTTATGAAAATGTAAGTCATGTATTTTTTACATTAATTATTTGGGAAATTGGCTATATTTTAGTAAAACAACTTTGATGTATTAAACAATATTATCTGTTCTGTTGAAGATGCGCAATTACGCACGTAAAGGCTATCAGGGAAGGGCTAAGAATCATAGCCTATACGAAACAAATACAACTTTAGTAGGATAAACATTAAACCAATGTGGTCTGCATTGAAATAGGGTCGTCTTTACACTTTATGTATGCTGCAAATCCTATTAGTATAAAGGTTAGTTTATAAAACCCTTTCAAAATCATTCGATGTCAGGTGCCATGTCCGAAGTGTATATTATCTAAAGTAGGGCCAATAACTTGTTAAACGTCATACCTTTGAAGACGAATTAGTAATTAACTAAGTTATTTTTTGTATGGATGCTTCAGTGCTTCAAGTCCTTGGGAGTGTCTCAAGACAGATTAACCCTTGTGTTATCTTCGGGTCATTCTGACCCATCAGTCATTGTGACCCACCGTTGTATTGCGACAACTTTACCGCATACAAAAACAAAGTGAAGCATTTTCTTTTAACCGGTGGGCTGTCTCAGACCCCCCACATTGCGAAGGTTAAAAGAAAATTATTTTTATTTGTTTTTGTATTGGGTAAAATTGGGTAAACACAACAATGGTTCGTTATGAACCTTTGGGTCATGTGACCCGAAGACAGCACGAGGGTTAAATTTATCACTTACCGCGAAATAAAATAAAAAATGCAAATGCCTGGATGGGCTATAGCAGTAGGAAATATCGAGATCATTATCTTATCATCACCAACATGACTGCTCAGATCATAAATGTATAGAGTCTATAGAATCTATAAAGTATGATATTTTTGCTAATGGAATCATCATTGTAGTTATATTCAAAGTAATGTAAAATACTTGGTCATATCTCAACAATCTATGGTTTGAGGCTTTACATAAAAACGAATAATTATCCAATGAGAATAACAAAGCTCAAGTAGGACGCAATATTCTGTAGCAAAAGTAAGACTGCATTTCCAAGCAAGTATTTGTGAAAAACAAACAATTGGTGGAGACCCACCAGTATAACTTGGACAAATGAGTTCATAGACATTTTGGGAAACCACATTGCATTATTACTTAGCCTTAGTTTCACTTTCTAAGTGAGTATCATAATATGCAGTATATCCAAATACGGTGTTCTGTGCTCTGCAAGCTTATGTTTTAACTCCAAGAATGGAGGACTTGGGTGGCAGATCTTTAACCATCTTTCTTTTATATATTTTTAGGATGAACCCCAAAAACAGATGGAGGGTGTACAAGAGGGTATTTGTGATGTTCTTCCTAGCTGGGGTGACGCTCACAGTGGTCCAGAGAGGGAGCGTTGGCTCTGGGGCTCCCTTTCAAATTGAGCGGCAGACTCGCATGGAGGCCTCCAGTGGAGAAGAAGGAGTTCTGCAGCGAAAACAGGGCTTCAACTTCTGGAGGACTAACAAATCTCAGCCTAAGCCTCAAGCCCACACCACCACAAGGGAACCCAACACTATCCAGGACCATAGTACCAGGACCTGGGATGTGTTCAGTGCCAACTGCAGCGCCAACCTCAACTTCTCAAACCAGGAGTGGTTCACGGGCCTCGAAGACAACTTCAAGCAGTTCATGTTATATCGACACTGCCGCTTCTTCCCCATGCTTATCAACCACCCGGAGAAGTGTGCTGGTGGAGAGACCTTCATCCTCATGGTCATTAAGTCAATTGCCACCCAGCATGACCGCCGTGAGGTCATCCGAAAGACGTGGGGCAAGGAGCGAACTGTGGACGGTAAACGTGTGAAGACGCTCTTCCTCCTGGGAACTCCCTCCAACGAGGTGGAGAAGGCAAACCACCAGAAGCTGGTGGAGTATGAGGACTACATCTACGGAGACATCCTCCAGTGGGACTTCATGGACAGCTTTTTCAACCTGACTCTCAAGGAGACCCACTTCCTCAAGTGGTTCAATACCTACTGCCCCGACGTGCGCTACATCTTCAAGGGGGACGACGACGTCTTTGTCAGCGTGGAAAACATTTTGGAGTTCCTGGAGAGCAGCGGCGACGTTAAGAACTTGTTTGTGGGAGACGTTCTCTTCAAAGCCAAGCCCATTCGCAGAAAGGATAACAAGTACTACATCCCGCAGGCGCTGTACAACAAGACCCACTACCCTCCATACGCTGGCGGAGGGGGCTTCCTTATGGACGGCCCACTAGCCAAGAGGCTCTACTGGGCTTCCGATTCACTGGAACTGTACCCCATTGACGACGTGTACCTGGGCATGTGTCTGGAGGTGTTGCAGGTCACCCCTATAAAACACAATGCTTTTAAGACATTCGGCCTGGTGAAGAACAAGAATAGCAAGCTAAACAGGGAGCCCTGCTTCTTCAAGAGCATGATCGTAGTGCACAAACTGCTCCCGCCAGACCTTATGAACATGTGGAAACTGGTAAACAGTGAACTGGTGTGCTCACAGAAAGTGGAGATCTTATAGCTAGGATCGCTAGCTGGAAGAGGAAATAGGAGAACTTGAGCTCTGTGCTCGCGGTTGATGGAGCAGAGTGCACGTGTCAGGGCTGCCGAAGATGTGAACTAAAAAGTTCTCCTTTTTTCGGAGAAGGACATGGACAATATATGTAAATGGTATTTATGGACTGCATCGCTTGCGTGTGATGAAGAAATTACCTGGATTTTTTAGGGTGATGCTTTAGAATGATTTATATTCTTTTGGCATTTTGAAGCACTGTCAGCAGGTAAATTCAGTGACAGCAGCCAAAGGGAATGGGGACTAGCAGTAACGGCTGCACAAAGGACAGCCAATTTCTCCACATTGCCAGAAATCCTTTGACTGCATTATTGCACACTTTGATTTGGACCAAGCCTTACAGTGCCTCTGTAGTTAGTAGTGTAATATGTCTGTTAACGATAGGGTGAAAGAACAATTCCTCTACCTCACCATAGTCCTAAATGGGTAGACATTCTGATGATTTCTTCAACTCTTTTTTTTGATAAAGACATTAGTGTAAGTGTTGTTTAATATTATTGTTATTATTGTTTCAATTTCACATACAACTATACTTTTTAGATAACTCCATTGCCTTGGGGGTCCTGCACTTAATTGAGGCTGTACAGTTTAGAACAAGATTTGATCTGGACTTCTGATATCTCATGTGTGTACTACCAGTGTACTACTGGCAACTAAAAAGATTTCTTAACTCAGTCATATCTGTGTGTCCATAGATTTGAATGTGCTGATATACTTGACATGAAATGGTAGAGGGGTTTACATTGAAACTGTGAAATAAATAAACTACTGCTGGTACTTGTAGAAGATGTGTTGATTTAGAAAAGGGTGTTGGATATTTAAGTAATGTGGATTTATTTGGAATTAATTGCGAATGTGCAACAATTATACTGCTGAATGTTGAGGGGTGTAGAGGGTCATAGATTTTTATTTTGTAGTGTTTTACTATTATTATTAGCATTATTATTATTATGTATAAATGTAAAAATCAAGATGCAAACAGAATCATATTTGTAAATAAATATCTAAAATCCCCTCCAAGCCTTCCATCTTCTTTTAACAGACTTTCCTAGATTTTTTTCTAGAGTTCATTGGCAACTAACGTAAACATCCCCATCAAGTGACCTGACGAAGTTTACTTGACATATTTTTAAGGAATATTAATGTTGATAACCTGTCAGGAGTGACAAACACAGGAGAGTTTTAAGTTACTTAAGCAATGAGAAAGTGGTGATTGAAATAATATCAACCTATTCATATATTGGGATCTTCAAGGCCCAATAGCATGACAAGTATCAAGAGGATTCAATTCTTGGTCTCTCTACAATTCTTTATTTGACGGTTAATATTATGGAACCTTTTGTTAGCTTTGTATAGTCGTCTCCTAAAGTCTTTCAATCACCTGACATATTTGAGATGCTGTATCATAAACATTTCTATCAATAAAAAGTTACTAAAGAAATCCATACAAGTATAGAGGAATAAGAGTTTTCTTTTTCAGCAAGAACAACATTGGCTTTCAAGTCTGACCCTATATGTCCAGTTTTATAGATAGGACTCATTATTATCTGTTAACATAGCTAAACATTACAATCCAGTAGAGCAAACACTTAGCATTGTTGTTCAAACAGAAACATAATGTCAAATAGAACAAATATGTATAAATAAATAAGTAGAAGTTAAAGTACACTTTAAAATGTCCAGTTTCTACATTGATGAACAAGGGCTCCGTTTTCAGATGGCAAGTGTATACAAAAATCATGCATCTTTCAGTCTAGCATAACAGCTGACAGTGATACTGCCAGTCAATGGAGATGTCCTCTCATGCACGTTGGGCCAAAAAGACAACATGGAATCATGAATAAAAAACTATGACATTCTTGTTATTGTCCATAAACTTTTCCACTACAAAGATAAGCTATGGAGAAACCGAATATTGGTTGTATACTGTTTCGGGGAAGCACATATAAAGGTATTTATATGTAGTAAAGGAACCAATATTTCCAAAGGGATGTCTCAAACATGAACCCCTTTCCTACTTACAATGTGTATAAGACAAAGCAGACATGAACAACAGTTGTTTTGTTACAGCATAGTAATACGGTACACGGCACAATTGCTCTAACATAAAGTGCCAGACTCATATTTCCAGTCAAGATAATAAATAATAACAAATGAGACAGCACATTTTCATGCAAAAGTATCGCCCCTTGTGCTTCATTCTCATGTTCAGTCCTTTTCACTCAAAATCAAGTAAGCAGCAAAGTCATCCAATCCAGTCCCCATTGTTGTCCGCCGTCTCCTGAGGTCAAATTAGACACTGTACGGCAAAAAGGGGAATCAGAGACTAGTGTCTTTAGTCCTTAATGCTAACAGAACCTCCCAGTGGACCACAACCTCAATGAAGCATAAGGTACTTGCGACTGGATTCTTTCTCAAGATGCTCAGATGATAATGGGTGAGACACTATACATGTTCCAGAATGGACCAGAGGTACATACAGTATATACATACACCTGAGGAACTTGAGGCCACCAAGTCTTACATAACTTGGTGGGAATCAAATAGAACAGAGCCACAGATCAGAGTATGGGATGTTTGACACTTGCGAAATAAGCGGTTTTCTACTGACTCTTTCTACTGATCCACCGGAAAGACAAGGGTACATACTTACTTCCTGAAAGCATGGCGTATGATGCACAGCAATACAAACACAAACACATTCACAAAGATAGACCGAGGAAAGGGGAATCTGAGGATGGTGTGTTTGTTGGGTTGGCTCTGAATGGCTTCACCCTCTGTGTACATAGCCCGTCAATAACAGCTAGTTGGGTGTTTGCAGTCACTAATTGGAAAGCGTTTGATCTCTGCTTGGTGCAAAGGGTAGAGGTCGACACCCACTCCTTCACACCAGCCCTCTAGCTAGACACAAGTGTCGTATTTGACTCGGCTTGGAGGGGGAAGGTTGCCATCTTGAGACTCCCCCGTCACACCATTCTATATATACACATAACTGGACAAACAATGGCGAATACTGAAGGAAAAACATGCATGCATGCATAAACTCGCTATTTACATAAAAAGCCAGCCAGCAAAATATTTTGGAAGTTATTCAAATGGTTGTTTAACCATTTGCTATGGTTTGCTGGTGGTGTAGTTCTGGATATGTTTTGCTTATTGATAGAGGAAGACAAGGGAGATGTAAGCAGAGACCACTGGCAACAGGAACTGACATCGCTTCCATGTTTCAGCCTACCAAGATTGCATGCCTCAGTGAAAGATTATGTTTCCGTAAAACAAATGATCAAAATCTGCTGTGGGGTGCATGTGCACGTCAGGGCTAATAAACGCTTAATCATCACTGGGACCTTTATTCACCTGTAGACTAAAACATTAACATTAGCTATGGTTGAACGAAAGCCAATGTGTAAAGAAAAACCCCTTCTTCGTGTTGTATAATATGAGTGTTTCATGAGTTACTGAAAACAAACAGCATGCCGATCAAATAAATGATTGGGAAATTGCCTTTTGCAAAGTCAGCACAGAGCTCCAATAGTGTCAGTTACACCATGCTAGGAATGATGTAGGAATGTCATGGCCTTACTGTCTTCATGACACTCGGCTCTGGAGCGCCATGTCCCCAGACAAAGACTCATTGTACTGCAGCCTCGGCACAGTATACTTCCATTTAGAAGAATCCATTTAGACCAGTCTCAGAACAAATGACTCAAAGTGAGTGTCACTCTCTCCTCTATATACAATGCTTCTTTATCTTCTGTTTCCAAGTGGTTCTGTGGTCCAGGTGGTTAAAATAAATCTCCACTGGAAGGGAAATGGCCTAGTTCTACAGTTCGAAATACATTTTATAATTTTAGACATGACAATGGCACGAGAGGCCAGTAAAACCCCTGTCACAACCTGACAAGCTAGGGGCCCAAAGATACCTAAATGGGGGGCATTCAGACGGCTGTCTGCAGCCTGTCAATGGTGCCTCCTGCCCGGACACCCAGAAGAACAGAGCCCTTTGTTCAGGTGCAGGGTCATGCGACTGTCTGCTTGTCCCTTCAATGTCATCAACCAATCACATCTCTAACCTTGAAGGAAAAGCAATATATACAAATTGTCTCTCAATATACTGGAGAACAGAAAGCATATTACTTCTCTTGCTTTTGCAAATTCAAATGATGTGTTTGGTGGCTAAACACTAGCACACCGGTCCTTAAAGTTGGTGCAGGCAAGCTTTGTGAAACTAGCTATTTTATCTTAAAACGATTCAAACCATTATATTCCACCCCTCCCTTCAAAGCCACTCCCACAAAACACATGAACGCACTGCCTGACTTACAGAACTTCCGGGAGACTAGTCTAGTTAGTTTACGAAAGAGCGCTTTTGATAAGCATCGTTTTTTTCACGAATTAAGTCTGCTTAGCCAGGTTGAAAACTAGTTACGCACATTGAGTGCAGGGGCAGATTTCGCGCAGGTGGGTAGACAGGTAGCCCGTCCAATCAGTCTCGGAACGGGCTTAATTTGTCGCGTTTATTAGTCCTGTGACGCCCGCATATGTTGGATTGATTTCATATTCCCGCCAAACCTTTAGATGTATTAGTTGCTATTGAGATGTGATTTACACTAGCACCACCTAGTGGAAATGTGTAACTAATCATCCAACAGATAGTGAGGGCAGTGTCTGATAAACACGGTGCCTCTCCCGTCATTTCTAACGCGGGTACACATGACAGGATTTTTTTTTTTTTTACGAAAAACGTCCCGATACTTCCACCTTGTGGCAGGCATCAGTAAACTGATGTAATTATTCTGCCTTTCTCCACTAAACTGACCATTAATTAGGTCACTCCATTTTATATGTATGGAAAGGCAACACATTAAAAATCACAATAGTTTATTCAATCAGCACATTCAAGAAAACCTTAGATTCTTAGATGGGAAAATTAGTCAATGCACTACAAATATTATTTAGTTACATTTTGCACGTTTAAGAGTTATACAGGCCTTAAGCTCTTATGTGGCTTCTAACATCGACTTTGCCCCACCCAAAAACATGACAGTACACAAATGTTACCAGATTCTACACGCCCAACAGCTCAGGGCCCAGATTTAATATCTCCATCCATTCACAATTTCATTAAACTGTAAAACATTTATACCCAAGCCAAACTAAACAAACAAAACTCATATGGATATTAAGGATACAGCACTTTTTACAAAAGGTAAAATGAAATAATACAAATTGTTCAATGTACAATGTGTATCTGAACCAACAGGGACATTTCTTCTATTCACAGCAAACAGGCAGGGTTGCTAGACATTGTTTTACGCCTCTGGAAAAAAGAACCGACAAATTGACTCAATATGGATATGTGTGGGCGGCTAGGACATCTTGTAGGCAGCCCACAAGATGAGCGGGGTGAAGATGAGGGAATATGATGAAAGGGATAGGTTTAAGAGGGTGACGGGACTAAAATGCCCATTATTTATCAATGATGCTTTCTGGAATGTCCAAAAAGGCTCTGAAAAGCGATGAAACCAGAGTCCGTTCAAAAAATAAAAATGAACAAAAATAACGTAGACTTGAGGTTTTAGTCATCAAACTTGATTTTCTTGCCCTGGGGCTTTCCTCCGAAACCACCACCACCTCGGCCACCTAGAATTAGAGGAGCAGAATGAGTTGTGAGGATCAAATTAGAAGTTTGGTTAAAAACCCCACAGGCAGGCAGGCTACTGTACTGCCAAGTAATCCGTTTTTGACCTCAGGACTTGACTATCTTTGATCATCATAGAGTATAAGAACATTATCGTTTGCATCATATGGTTGCTGATCACCGTTTATGGAGTCAGGGTTTTAGTTCAGATTTCATTCTTACCGCCGAAGCCGCGTCCACCTCCTCTGTTGCCGCCTCTTCCTCCCCTGAATCCTCCACCGCCGCCGCCGCCTCGGCCAAACCCGCCACGGCCGCCTCTTCCACCTCCCCCACGGCCGCCGAATCCGCCGCCGCCGAAACCGCCGCCTCCGCGGCCTCCTCGGAAGCCACCCTCGCCCTTGGGCTTGGCGTAGTCCAGGGTCACCTTGCTGCCATCGATCTCGCCGTCCTCCATGGCTTCTTTGGCGGTCTTGCAGTCCTGCTCGTTGTCGAAGTCCACAAAGCCAAAGCTGGAGGGGGGGGGGAGAGAGAGGGCACACAGTGAGGGAGAGGTCCCTCAGCAGGGACACCGAACCTGAGATCCGTGATGAAATTAACGTGAAGGCTACTGGGAAAACTCCTAAGACGATTGGCAAAGCATTTATGTATCACAGCAGACATAGGCAACTCCCACAGATGCAGGTGCCGGTTTGACTGTGAACGTGACTCTGCTTCTCGTGCGAATCCATACACCGTCACTGTCTGGACAGAGAGGAGCTCATGAGAAGCTGGGGGACCCGCGCACACCAGGAGGGGAAAACACCCGAGGCCTACCCTTTAGACGAGCCCGTGTCGCGGTCTGTGACTATCCTGGCGGCGACGGCGCCCTCGAACGAGTCCCTGAGCGTGCCGTCTGTGGTATCCTCGGACAGGCCTCGGACAAACAGTGTTTTTGTGGGGCCTGACGAGGGAAGAGGTCAGTGTGTCAGTAACATGGCGGAAAAACGCAACAGCAGAGGAAGAAATCCACTGTACTGTACGAGCAAAAACAAAGACAAACTGCCTGTACCTGAGCTCCCCCTGCCCCCGTCCTGCTTGCCTCCGCTGTTCTGGCTGTACTCCAGCCGGATTGCCCTGCCTTCGATCTCAGAGCCGTTCAGACTGTCCATGGCCTCCTTGGCTTCCTCTGCGCTTTCAAACTCCACAAAGGCAAACCTGCACAGAGGAACGAAGACCGGGAATTTAGAACAAAGCCGTTAGAAAGGGATGTCCCAAGGGCCATGGAAGGACTTGTTCCACAGCAGACATGGGCATCGTCCAAATGAGTGGGCGTGCCTGTTCTACTATGATTATGGCTCTGCTTCTCGTGCGAATCCATACAACGCCACTGAGAGGGACAGAGAGGAGCTCATGAGAAGGCCTTCGGGGGGAGGCATGTTGATAGTCAACCAACAACAAAAACTTGAAACAACCAATCCAAATGATCGGGAACCAAGACTGGCAGCGAGGCAAGCCACTGGACCGCTCACCCTTTGGGCCTGCCGTTGTTCTGTGGTACTCTGACAGCAACTGCCTTCTCAAACAAACTTTGGAGGGAGTCTTCTGTTGCGTTGTAGGACAGGTTGTTCACCACCAGGGTCTTGCTGGCAGCTCCTGGAGCAGCTGAAAATGGGAGAAAAGAGGAGTTAAGCGTTTCTGAGTTACACCCACAACTTGGTTATTGAGGGTAAGGGCCAGTTCAGTACTTGACTATCTTTGAGATTCCTCACAGAGGTTCAGGGAGTAACATGTTTGCATCATTTCTGGTCCTGCCAAGCGGGCCAGACTATTTCGGTTCCAAGACCCTTTGACGCTTCCACAACTCTTACTTGGGTAACAAGGATACACCTCACTGGGTTAAGAACACACCCTTTCCTGGAAAATCGGCCAGCGTCAAAAGGTGTTGGAAACCGAATGAAACTGGGAATTTGAAGGTTGATGAAGGGGGGGCTTACCTGCAGGTCTGCCTCCCTTCTGGCTCTTGTCTCCTGTGTAGTCCACGATGATGGAGCGCCCCTGCACTTCCGCTCCCTGGGCCTCCTCCAGCATCTTGTCTGCGATGGCTTCCGTCTTGAACTCCACGTAGGCAATGCTGTCCAAACAAACCCACGCGGAGCCCACTCAATATACAGCACAGAGGAACTTGACGTGGAATTTAAATAAATATACATGTACACACACGTAAGCGGTGCACCGTTTACGACGACTACGAAAAAGGAAAGAAATGCACACCCTCTGTTGGAGCCATTCTGTCCGGGAGGTAATCTGATATCCACTGCGTTCTCAAACACTTCTTTGAGGTCGTCGGCCGTAGCTGAAAACGGGAGGTTTTTGACAAACAGCGTCCGTGCATCCCTCTCTGTCGGGAGAGAAAGGCGTGTGAGCGCGGACAGTCACTGCTGTTCAAGGCACGTTAGGGGGGCAAAGGGACTGGTCTCTGTGCCTTTAGTCCGGACAACTCACCTTTTTTCCCCTCCTGAGAGCTCTCTTTGCTGCGGGCCCTGTCCAGTTTCAGCTCCTGCCCCATGAATTTCTTGCCGCTCAACTCGATGGCTTTCTGCAGGTCCTCTTCAGTGGCAAAGTCGACATAGCCAAATTTCCTATTGGAGCGAGCAGAGTCAGGAATGGAGGAGTGCCGTTTTTACATTTTTGAAGAAACGACAATGGGCTTGATTGAGTTGTGCCAGCGATTGAGGATAGAACCAGCAGACGATAACACACACTGGTACCGAAGACATAGCATTGGCTTTGTTCTACCTCCGTACATTCCACACATGAGTACTGAGCAACTGCACGTATGCCAAGAAATGGAGGGGGGGGGGGGGGCCTCAGGTGTGTCGAATTACCAGAGCAGGGGTTTGACACCACACCTATCCTGGTGTTGCACATGTGGCTGACTAACCTTGATGCTCCCAGACGGACCTCCTGAACATCCAGGTTCTTCTTGGAGAAGAAGGCACCAAGGGCCTCTTTGATCTCGTCGAAATCTTTGCTTTCGCCATTCAAGTTTCCGACGAACAGACAGAAGCCACCTGTGAAGATTTGTTTGCGGGTTTAGTTTCATGGGATGTACATTACCGGCGAGCGCTGATGAAAACTTGACAGTGTCAGATTGTATTCAAAGGTGACATCACATGAAATCAGTATTAAGTCCCTTTGTGTTCATCATAAATACTGCAGTGCTAGCTACGGTCTTTGAAAACATCATAAATTCCAGGCTTACCTTCGCCATCAGATTTGGCCTTCTTTGCGGGTGGGGTCTCCTTGTTCTCTGCCTTCCTCTTTGCAGGGGTGACCGGGGCATCTGATGAGACAAATACTAATGTTTCGGAACAGCACTTAACTGTACATTGCTGGTCATGGTCTCAAATAGGTTTAGGTACATTTTAAATTGAGATACTGATGTTCCACAGTCTAGCAACAGATGGTTCCTTGGCATTAACCACTTGTCTACTGAGAAGGACACTAATCCGTGATTATCCAAAATACACTATATGCACATAACATTTTAAATGGTGGCTGAGGGTGTAACCTACAGCCTAGGCAGAAACATTTGAGTGTAGACAAATTGTAAGTGTGCCAGCGATTGAGGATAGAACCAGCAGACGATAACACACACTGGTACCGAAGACATAGCATTGGCTTTGTTCTACCTCCGTACATTCCACACATGAGTACTGAGCAACTGCATGTATGGCAAGAAATGGAGGGTTTGGCAGCATACTGTATACATTTCTCATTCGCAGACAACCTGACACAGAGCAGGTCGAGTCCCGATGATGAAACTCACCCTCCTCATCATCCTCCTCCTCCTCATCGTCATCCTCGTCGTCGTCCTCCTCCTCCGACTCCTCCTTAGCCTTCACCATCCCAGCCTTCTTAGCCTTCGCAGCCGGCGGAGCAGGGGCAGTGTCCATCTCTTCTTCGGAATCTAGAAGGGAACACCGGAAAGGTCAAACTCCACAAACCGTATCGCCGCATCGTTCCGTTTACTGGGCCGAGGGTCCAGGCGTCAGACCAATACGGTGACAGCAAATAAATTCAGTATTAAGTCCCTTTTTGGTCATCACACACACAAAAAAAAAAAAAGACCACTGACAGTTTCAATGAAAAGCGATGCTTACCCTCATCGTCATCCTCTTCGTCGTCGGACTCCTCCTTGGCGGGAGTTACCTTCACGGCAGGTTTAGCAGGAGTGGCTTTTTTAGGAGCCGGGGCCTTCTCCTCCTCTTCGGATTCGTCTGCATGTGAACAAAGGTGAACGGTCAAATCGGGCTCGGTTTGGCCACTGAAGTGCGTGTAAGGGGGGGGGGGTTACAATAAAACACAGGATCCGATTTACAACGCCAAACGTTTAGTTGTGCCAGCGATTGAGGATAGAACCAGCAGACGATAACACACACTGGTACCGAAGACATAGCATTGGCTTTGTTCTACCTCCGTACATACCACACGTGAGTACCAAGCAACTGCACGTATGCCAAGAAATGGAGGCGCCCCTGTTGGGAATATAGGGGACTCGATACGGGCAACGGATTTTACTATGGCTGCGTTTATCATTTACCATCTTCATCGTCGTCATCCTCTTCATCAGACTCTTCGGCGGCTTTGGCCGGTGCTGCCTTAGCAGGGGTTGGCTTGGCGGGGGTCTTTTTGGCAGGGGGAGCTTCCTCTTCGGATTCTTCCTCTAAAAAGGTTGTGTGTGGGATGAATAAACTCCATTGAATACACAGTGGGGAAATGACAAAAAAAAGCGGCTGAATCGCCATCGCACGTTTTGTCCGTCTTACCTGAATCGCCATCGCTTTCTTCATCATCTTCGCTCTCCGCCTTCTTGGCTGCTTTTCCATTTTTGGCAGCTTTGACAGGGGTGGGCTTTGCTTTGGCTGCCGCCTTCTTGACTGCCTTTGGAGGAGGGGCCTATACAATGACAAGTGCAAAGACACCATTTAGTCATACAATAAGTCTATGCTCAAGTCAACACCATTTAAATAATGTGATACGCATGTTGATGCTTTAAGAGCCTGGCTTCATTCTGTTGATGTCTGTTATCATGTTGCGTCTTACCACTTCCTCCTCTTCGCTCTCCTCTTCGCTTGACTCCTCTTCAACTTCCTTCGGTGGCGGTGGGGCCTTCTTTTTGGGATTTGCCTGTTTCTTCGCTGCCTGTGAGGTGCAGAAAATTAGACATGTGAAATTATCCATGTGAATTCAAAAGGCTACAGTGCTAAAAACCCAAGGCCTTGTATGGATGAGTTCATAATAACTGAAATAAAGTTATTCTTAAGTTAAATTCATTTATCGTGTGTAATTCATTTAGCAGTAGTTTTCTTACACGTTTCCCTGTAATCAGATACAGTATGAATAATTACGAATCAAAGACTCATCGCTGCACCTCGTGTGGGGCACGGAGCAGGCGCACAACCCACGTGGGGACCATATTGGGCCTTGTTTGCTAGCTAGCTTTCTGTCCGAATAACGACGTTAGCCAACATACTGTTACAGTTAGCATTAACATCCATAGGACAAACTAATTAAAAGGACAAACTAATCAAAGGCCAATATAGACTAGACAACAACCTCATTGCTAACATGCTAACCGGATTAAGCTTGCATTGAAGCTGGTTAGCTTGCTAGGGAAGCAAATCCTTCACTAGCATCATTACGCAATTTAGGTTCAAAATTAAATTAACATACGAAACTACATATATATAAGACAGTTAAGAGGGTAACCAAAACACCTAGTTAAAATTGTGCATAAATACAGTACATCGGAACTACGTAACCCTAACAGGATTAGGTAGCTGGCTAGCCAACCAAGAACATGCTTGATTTGCGAACGCGCAGCATGGCCATTTTGGTCCGAACAAGATTGCAAAGGGAGGAAACATGGCTGATCAAATCTGGGTCGAGAAGAAACGATTGCGTGCATTTTCTACAGAAAATTCTAACCCTTTCACCTCAAAATGGACACAATAACGTGGGAAACTAATCCGTACAGTCTTAAGTCGTAATTAGAAATGATTTTACCAGGCACAAATGCATTTTTCAGCGCTTTGATCCGTATTTTGTTCCTAGCATGCGCAATGGACGAACTTAACGTGAACTTCAGATGAAAAAGACAGCATTGTAAAAACAACAGAACAAAGACAACGCAATCAAATACAATTCTTACCTTCGCTAATTTAACCATGATTTTTCTGTGTGGCGTTGGACGAGTAGAATAGGGTAAAAAAAATTATACTACGGGGATCTGCACGTGGCCCAGTCTACTCCGTGGGACACTGAGAAAGAAAGACAGATACGTAGGAGACGCGCGGGTTACTTTGCTGCCCTGCGCGTTCACGGTTCCCCGCCCACAATCATGCTCCTCCATTCACAGCACTTGTATTATCACATCGTACCCGCGCATTGGCTTCCGGCGGGTGCACGAGTAGAATATGGATTGACTTGATGTATTTGTGTACTGTGTACATAAATTAGTAGTAGTTAGCTTGGTAACTACATTAGTGTTATATATTTTGTGTTTTACCGTTGTATTCCGAGGGATGTTTACTGCACTGACTAAATCATTGATGTGAGGGTGATATGACAATGGGGATGTGTATAAACACTGAAAGTAGCTAATAATAGCCATAGCTTACACTTGGAATATCTAACTGTTTTAAGTGTTGAACTGTTCTAATATTAAAGTAATTCAATTTTATTCAACCGTATTCTCGCATGATCCAGCTTCTTGATCACACATTTGAAACTTTGTCATTTCCATGATGCGCTGTGCGCAGCTGTTATTTTATCCACGTGGTACAGTTAAACTGCGTGTGTTTACCACCACGTGTTAAATTGACGGAGGTGCTTCAATTTGGGTCTAAAGTTTCTGATTGTCTTATCTATCGATATTGTGGTAGAATGTCATAGATGAACTACGATTGCAAGAAATTATTGAGGGGGGGGGGGGGGTTGTAGTATGTTACAATTTAAACAGTGCTGGTAATAATTATAAGACTGTTGACGAATTAGGTAAGTGCAATGCCCGTGGTGTTCGGACTGACTGGTTGCTAGTTCTTCGAGTTCAACAGACAAAATTAGATTTATCTTGTACATTTCTCCAGTCATAAGAAAATAAAAATTAGCTGAAGTGTAATTCCTGGAATTATACCTAGATTAGTTGTCTGATTACTTTTCAATGCACAGCTGCTGTTATCACATACTGTTACAAAACAGCATGTTGTAGTTGAGAATACTTAACCTTAGCATCTTGTACTACAAAACAACGTCATAACTAAAAGGCAACTCGTGGCCCCATGAGGGCAGCATTCACTCACGGATAATATGGAGCCAACAATGCTCTCAGATTACCCAGAGCCATTGAGATGCCCAAGGGCCAACATAGATATAAATGTAACTTTTCCTTTGTCTGTGTTCCACCTTATACAAGCCTATTAGAATACAAATACCATAGTTAGAGGAAATGTAATCGACCTCTTACATTACAGGGCTTAATTTTGTACATTGTTTAAAGGGGTCATTGATAGCAGAACCGAATTTACCTTGTCACAGTTGAATAACGACAGTTCAGTGGGTAAAATGTACATACAGTGAACCTCAAAGTCCATTGACACCTCTTTCCTATGCAAATCTCACAATAAAAAATGTAGCTGTAAAACGGTAGTTTTTTGGGGGGGCTCTGGTCTTTTTTCGTTTTGTTCTGTACCTTTGTCACGCCCCATAATTTGCTGCGCGCTGCTCTGTGTACTTCCACGGAATTACAAAGATGAACGTTTTTCAAGGATATTGATAATGGACTACGGTCGTAAATGCAGTGTTCCAGCCTGTACAGTGAATGCTGACACTTTTCAGAGTCTTCCCAAGGAACCAAACACTCGACGGGCTGTGATGTTTGTCTATGAGAAGATCCCTGTGCAGTTCGACCCTCAATTACACATTTGCTCGAACCATTTCACCTAGGACAGTTTTGAAAACATGTGACTGAAAATATGTGCTGTTCTGACCTTATGTTCATCACAACCGTAAGCTGTAGTATGATGTTGTCGCTAACAATTATTAGCAATTCTAACGTATCCTGCCTGTATCTAGCATCGGTAGAATGTGTGATGATTTAGTTTATTGGCAATGGGGCTAACGTTATTTCATGTTCCTGACTTTGTTTCATTCAAATTAATAACCTGTGTTGTCATGTAAATCTACAATTCAAGATGCATGTTTGTCCAGATCTATTTTTCAGCAAGATAGCTAGAGCTAACTGAAGCTGAGTTGAATCACGATAGTTTGTTTGCTAAGCTGTAGTGCTAACGAACGTTACCCACCCAAGTCGATCCTGTTTGCTTCGACAACAGAAGTGGAAACGACTACCGTTATCATTTCAAATGATATCTAGTCAATCTGTTGAAAACAGTGTTGTGTAGACACAATAGATTTATTTGTAGGTTTTTATTTTAAGTAGGGATGGGACGTATGACACTGACGCATCGATGCTTGTGTCGCAAAACCAATACGCACAGTTTCGAAAAAGTGTTTTGGAGATTGTATCAAATTACGAAACCACGTGATAGATGACGTTCAATGCTTCAAACGTCACAAACTGGTTCGAAGTTTTGCCGCTCTTCTGAACCAGAGCCATAGAAGGAACGAAGCCACCGCTTCTTGTTAAAGACAAATCTCACATTGCCAGAGAAGCAGCACCAGGCATCGCTCGAGTTTCTTCCATCAGTCATTATTATTTAGCCAAATCCGTATTGTAATAATTATAAATCCGTGCACTTGAGTGTTGTGTTATTTTATTGAAATGAAACGTAACATGATAGGACTAGGTAGGTCTATACAGTGCCCAGAAAACAAATGTTGATGATTCGTCAACATTATCAACAGTAATAATAATTAGTAAAAAATAAAGTCCCTCCAGTTCACAATAGGCCTACATATCACAAATGTTAAGAATAAGAAAAAATCTGTGTAATGTAGTTTAATTGATATAAAAACCGTATCGTATAAAGTCCGTCCACCCGCATCAACAGGTAACGGCTTTTTCGGTGGTGTAGCTGGTTAAAGCGGTGTACGACAACGTATTGATAATGCGAGGCTGGTTACCCGAGTTCGCGCCCCAGTGCAGGGATCCTCGGAAGATATTCATTAACTTTTACTGTGAGAAAATGATATAATTCTAACGGCCTTCAGATGTATCACAACATTTTAATGTGTGAGCACTAATATCAGATAAAAATGAACACATGTAGCCTTAATTAAAATATTAAATAACGTAGGGTAGTCTACCGTCGGAGACAACCACTACGCCTCATTCAGCCAGTTTAAACGGCTGCTATATGACGCTGTTCATTTTCAATACGCCGATAGTTCGGCTCTTTGGGCCGGCACAATCCGGAAGAAACCACCAAAGCTTCACAAGGCATCGTTCGCCCATCCATAATTTTAAGTCTCCACCTTCGATGTTTCAGTGAGTGCTGTTGGCCGTGTTGCGTCTTTGTTCCGCAGCTTCACTTGTTGTAAACCAACCAATCAGCGCGCAGCTCATCTATATATTCATGAGCATACCATAAAAGGGAAAAAACCTCTCGCTTCATTCTGGGGCTATTTCACAGGATGCATCATGGCTCATAGAATAGCACCCGGGCCATTTTCAGCCCAACCAATGTTACATACCCTATTTGGAGACCTTAAGGAACAGTGTGAAATTCCCCCCAAAAAACAGTCAATATGTTAATTAAGTCAATTAATATGTTAGGATGTTATATATGAGAGTCAGGTGGCTGAGCGGTTAGGGAATCGGGCTAGTAATCTGAATGTTGCCAGTTTGATTCCCGGCCGTGCCAAATGACGTTGACCTTGGGCAAGGCACTTCGGGGGAATGTCCCTGTACTTACTGTAAGTTGCTCTGGATAAGAGTGTCTGCTAAATGACTAAATGTAAATGATAAGAATGACAGGCTTGTATCTTGATGGTTACAGTAGGCCTTTCTCTCCTCTTCCAAGCAGACACTTGTGAACTCCCTGAAAGTTCAGAATGTTGTTTTTTGTTGTTGTGGAAAATGAAGATGTCCTTTAAAACTTAGGCTTTTGACACAACAGGCATACACAACAGTTTTTATTGTAATTATTCCAGATTAATCTGGGGCTCACAGGTCAAGCGTGTTCCCTTTCTCTTTCCCTTACATTTCCTATATCTGTCCCGGAAATATCCCTCAAATTATCTTTAAGAGAGACGCATGCTGTCTGGTTGCCTCTCTGGTTGATTCTAGTCTAGGACAGCAGGCCATGGTATTCAGATATGCAGACAATATCTGTATAAAAGGCACCTGTCATGGCTAGATGTTAGGACAAGCATCAGGCAGTAGTGACAGGATTGCATTCTTCACTCTGCTTGACCCTTTATGAAAACAGAAGTGGGTTAACAGGACCATGTGGCAAGCCACAAGGAGACAACAAAAATCAGGATTTTAGACCAGAGTTTGTATGTTTGCATTCTTGCTTTGCGCTTGACATGTGTACCCTTTCAAATGTAGCCTACCAATCTCTTGCATGAGATCATAAACCTTCAACAATTGTATTTTCTATTCAGGTGAATTTTGAGAAAGGGCTTGTCACATCAAGCACCCTTCAGCACAATTACAGCACATTATTGACTGAGTTGGGTCTTACTAGTAATCTCAACCTCCATTACCCCATTAGACCAGGGCAGTGACATTTCTGCAGATAAGACATAGCCTACACTGTACATCCCTCCCTACATACAGTATGTAAGAGATATGAGATGATGACCATAATCAGTTTTTTCTGAACAGCCAAGAATCAGAGTTCTTGGCTGTTCAGAGTTCAATATAATCGAATGCTTTTTGTAAGGGTACATCTATTGTCAAAATAAAGTTACAAAGTTAGGGTATATTTTTGTAAACCTACCCTCAAAGGTGCAATGATGTGGGCTACATATTAGACCAATGACACATTTTGCAATGGAAAAGGTGAATTATATATTGCTGAAATGTAAATATCTCTCCAAATTCTCAACATGTCTAATTGTTTCGGGAAACGTTTGTACATACACTTGTCGTTTGATATTTTGCATTGCAATGTGTTTATTGTATTATTGTTTCTTAGTCCCATGTCTTACACTGACTATTCACTTATGTTTTGTGATGTGACCTCTAAGAATGGTGTTCTTCAAAAAGTAGGCTACTGCAACCTGGTGTAGGCTATCACTATATGACAAAGGCTTATATAACCAATTGCAGGGGGCACATGTTTTAAAAACGGTTAATTAATCCATAATAAAATATGTCTGGAGAACATTCTTTTATATTTTCTTAAAATATATAAAGAAGGCCGCGAATGGTGTAGATATAGACCTATGTCCAATGAATCATTATCTTGTTATGTGTGCATACGTGAACAATCTCCCATAATTTACCACATGGTCCATTAATCTGTTTTTCAAAGACCTGTCAAAAATAACTCTAAACTGCTCTAATGGAATTCATAAATGCTATGGCTGCAGTAAATGCTGTAATAGCAGAGGTGCGCACCTTTGACGATAAAAACATTTGGCACAGCTTCAAAAGTGAGGCAAAGAAGAGTATCGTCGAATATTGGGCCACTAGGGGGCATTGTCCTGCCTACTCTCTTCCCTACCGATGACTGATACTGTCTTCCATTCTCGGCAACATCGAGATCAATATAATACAGTCAGTGAAGTGAACAGTATAGAGCACCGTTTTAGAATGAGCGCAATTTCAATGAATTATTTAGGCATCATCCAGAGTGTCTGACACTTACACAATTTCCAACTCCAAAAATACATAGGGTTGGGCCATTCATACTTTATCATCATTGGCCTTTAATCTATACATTAACAAAAAATATTGAATCACGCAGTCAATATTAACTTTTTCAATTCGCCTGTCTATGGAGGACCTAACCTGCCATTGTCACAAAGGTCATTTTCTACATACGGGCTGTTAAACATTTGACTTCAAGTAATTGTATTTGCTGTAATTTTTGGGCTGACTGTGGTGATGAACTTAAGAGCTCAGTATATTGACAGGCTTATAAAGAGCTGACATGCCACTTGGAATAGACTACCCTCCTTGACAAGCATGAGCCCTCAGTTTCCATTAGGTCTGTTTGGCTGCAAGTGTTTCCTAGCACAGTTGCTGCCCTCTTGTGTTTCAGGGACACATTGCTAGTCTTGAAAGGTAGAGGTCTGCTGTTGATTTCTAATATATCCAGGACCTTATAATTATTAGACCTTATCTCAAAGTGTTACTCTCAGCAAGTCCATAATCATAATACATATTGGGGGGGACACATCCCCCCCAATATTCAAATCTGGTCAAAATATATTAATAAATTGATATAAAAATATAAATGTGCTACGTTACGACAGGCAACCACGCACGCTGTCCGAAATTATAATTGTAAACATTTTTGTTGTCCCCCCCAATGTTGACTCCATGGCTACGGCCTTGACTGTCAGTCTTGTGATATCCAAAAATGTTGACTGACAGATTACACTTCATTCCAGCAGGTGGTAGGTGTTTGACTGAGTCCCAGGAGTACTAATGAACATGGACATGTGATTTTATGATACATTTCTGTATGATAGCCAAGATGAGAAACCTTCCAGATGCCTGGACTTTATATTATACTGCAGTATAATTTAGCAGTCTTCACGGAAGTGGCTAGAAGGCAATTGTATTAGCACCTACTACCAGAGAGTATAGGCCTACCACAGTTGTTCTGTCCTTCCATATTTTACTCCTAATCATAGCATATCTATCCCAATAAATAAGAACTGGGAGGAGGTCCATAAGTGCACATTGAATGTTTTTTTTTTATCATTTTGAAAACATTTACAACTATTTAAGACAAAAAAAAAGTTACAAACGGATTGACCTGCAGTTTTCATCCATTTTCCAAATGTTACATAAATAAAACTCATATTTATAAATATCTCTTTTATAAACATATAAATAGTTTTTTTTTTTATAACATAAATACATTTATGCAGGAATGAAGTACATGAATGTACAGCAGCAGCAACAATATACAGCTTTGCAGTTTGTGTTTTTTACACCATTGTCCTCCATCTTGTAGTGTGTGGGTGTGGGTGTATGTGTGTGTGTGTTGGTCTTTTTATGTTGTACATATGGGTTTTCTAGCGTTGTTGTCTCAGTCCTCGTTAATGCTGGTCATGGTGGCTTTTCGTACCAAAAAATCCATCACTTTGTAGGTTTTCCCTCAGGTGAGGACAAACTGAATCCAAGTTGTCCGAACCCATCGTCAGAACTGCCCGGAGAGAAAAGAGAGAGGAGATGTATGGTTACACTAAGAAAGCATTTATTTGTGCCTTTAAAATAGTCCTTAGTCAACCTTCCATAAATTGTAGTGTTATGATGTGTACATTCATAGTCTCTGTACAAATGATATCTGCTATACCACATGTCCACAGTCTGTGCTTCTTGAACCAAACCTAGCACCTGATACTATCCAATGTGTTGTCAGAGGAAACAGCTGTGAAACAGTGAGTTACAAACACACTCAGTGAGTCACAATGTTTGCAGGCGCCACAAACGTCACCCCCGTACAAGGATTTCACTATTACATGACCACAAGATTGGCCCAAGGCCTCTGGCTACTGTGTGTCACCTGGCCTCCTTGATACTTCATCCTTTCTACCTCCCCTCTAATGTGACCTTGTAACGTTCTTACAACATGAACACACAACAGTTGTCTTGACTACGCTTAGTGTGTGTGTGTGTGTGTGTGTGCGCGCATGTCAGCTTTTAAGTCTGGGAAATCTACTCATCTTCCACCAAGAAATATAGGTCTGTAATGAAAGTCACTTGACAATGACTGTGTTGGCTATCTATGCAGTTTCATAACATGAACTTTTGCCCCCATCTATAATAACACCAGACTTTCATCTAGCAGATTTGATCATTTATGATGACGTGGATAGACGTCCTTACCTCATCTTGGCGTTTACACTGCACACCGTGCACTAAATCTATGGGATTTGTCTCCTTAAAAACAGCTGGTTCTGTCACTTCAGTTAGTTTAGGACACACTGTTCAGTTCTAAAGTGTACTTCTACAGGAAAGCTATTGGGCTTTTAGACACGATATAAGGAGGAAGTTACTTGTTGCAGAGTAGTTACAACACGGTATGACAGAGAGAGGGACATTTTACCTCACTGCATGTTCATGTGACCTCATCGTCTCAACAGACAAATTAAATCAGATTATAGATACATTCTGTTCATTCATTTGGTTTATGACTTGGCATTTGTCATGTCCTTCCTCCTGTCTGCGTTCGTTTGTAATTTATTAACTGCATTTCGTCAGATAGGTATTGTCGAATAGCACTAGGCCTATTACTTTTCGTAAATGATGAATGAATAATTATTAATCACGTATCAGATAGTCACTACAAACTGCGATACCGTTTGATGTTGTTTTCTATTGGTCATTTAGGCGATTTGCGAGGAAGGGACACATACCCACACTATTGGCTGCTCCATCTCCTAACAGCCCATGCCGCTAATGGTGCCTATTCTGTCCATCTTGTGTCCGAAGCATCCGCTCCCGTTCCGGGACCCAGCCCCTCCTTTCTTGGTGTTCTGTTTGTGTCTCCGCCCGCTGGGCTGGTCGTTCAGCAGGCGCGCCCACATCCCCTTGGCGCGAGTGTCCATGCGCAGATCTCGAAGCAAGCGTACTCGAGAACGGACAGTCTCCAGCCTCCTCTCCTGTTCATCCGACTCCAGAAACTCCGCCAACTCTTCCCCCAGCAAACTTCTAAGAGACTAGGATACAAATACATGATATTCCAGTTATGCAAAACCCACTTCCTTAAATAGCCTAAACAACAAGCAATTTATTGTTACCTGATTGAAAATATAAAAGGCTAAATTGAGATGCGAAGATAAAAAAGCCTGCACTCGCAAACTACAAACCGAACATTTTTACGTTCCAGTGTTCCCGAAATCTAAATACAGTCTATCCACATAAAGCATTTTCCTTAAGCCACCTCTATCATGGACGCACAAGGGTTAAAATATTAGTACTGTCTACACTTTATCCAAATGTTAGAACTTGAAGATACTGAAAAGGCAGTAGGCTATTTAATAAGCTAACCTTCATACAGGTCTATCTCGGAACCGTGTAGCTACATCTATTTTCGATATAGAAAATTGTGCTTTTGAAATTGCGTCAGAAAGCAAAACAGGTGCACAATGCAATATAGATCTTCTCGTGCAGAAAGCTACGCTTTCAATAAATATGTTGTCTTAAACTGTTTTTTAATCAGTCTTAATTTAGTGACTTTGCTTGTAGGCGAAAATTGGTGCTGAAATAGTGAAGCATTCAAGTCGCCGTTTCACCTGTTATGTTGATGCGCTTTTGTACACTCATCAGACGAAGCAAAACATTTTCAATGCAACTTGCAACGAAAACAGTTCGTACTTATTGATGTCCTAGTTTTCTTTCATTAAAGCAACGCAGATTCCAGTTTTATATGGATTTAATCGATGTCCTTTGTTTCATCCTTCTTGCCAGCGCGCAATCTGCAGTTGACTGCAGGCGCGCTTGGGTACCCGGACAGGGTAAAAATGTTGCGTAGGAAACTCTTGGATAATTTCAATACGTGACCTTTCTGGAAGCACATCTGCTTAACAAACCCTCATCACTTTATGTTTCTACATTGGCCTATAGTTAAACTGTACAAAACGTTACATCTAATTGTGTAAGGATGACCAATTCCATCTATGTCCGAACACATCTGTTCATTCAACACACTTTGCTTGGATGACATAATGGCCATCACAAACCTTAACAACAATAGTCGTCTGATAGATTGATAACACTGGCAATCCTTTTTGGTTTCGATATATCATTCAAATCAGTAAAATAGTCTCACCTTCTGTTGTGCCTGTGTTAAAGGTTTTGCCCCAGTCTTAACTGACAGCAAGGTGATAATAAGTCCACAAGCCACCAAATGCAAGAAGTTCATCCTGACAAGCTTGGTAGCCTATGTGAGTCCTCTGTGGTAAAGTTCAAAACGTTAAACCTTATCGGCTGATAAACTTTATTTGCCCCGGCTGCTCCTTACTCCAAGCTTCTCAAGTGCCTCTCTAACTCTGTGAATTACTACTCATGGCTTTATAGCTCACCACTGGTGATGTCATGATAACCTGAGTAATGGCCCAGCCTCCTTTAGTTCTAAACCTTGCCAAATGTGCCCCCCCCCCCCCCTATTGTACCTGCGTCTTGAGGAGCGCGTCATACACATGTATAATTAAATGATTCTAGTTCTGGTCATTGTTGATCAAAAAAATCGAATCAGACCAAAGAATCAAACCACCGGACCTTTGAGTGACGCAAAACGATTGGACTAAATGTGCTTTGTGTGTACACTTTGAGATGCCACTAAAACGAAACGTCAGGAATAGGCTTAATATGTGATTATACAGCTCTGGAGCCAATAATACGAAATAAAAAAGATGCTATCTTGGATTCTAAAGCAATTGTAGAAGGCTCTATAGGACTGTACAGGAAAAAAGTCTTTAAATATGGACAACTCTTTTTTTTAAATTATGGGTAGGCCTATTAAATAACTGTAATTACTATTGCACCATAATAGTGCGCGATGCTAAGCATGTTAGACGTGTATGTCAATGTCAATTTATATAAATTAAACATTTCCAAATAGCCTATAACCGTAAAATCTCTCAATATGGCAATACAATACAAGATATCACCCCCTTTTTTCTCTCCAGTATTGTCAATCCAAGATATGCTCTTATTGAATATTTCTCCTGCTCAGAAATCGCCAATTGGCTGCATAATATTCTTTTGGGGATATAATTTATCATGTTAGCATATATTTTTTCGATAATTTGTTTGGCTTCGTAATGATGTTTCTGGCGAGGATGTTAGGCTACTTGCTTCTGCATTCACAGAGGAATAAGATGGATTTGTTTATTTCCTCACAAGCAAGTTACAACCATTTGATTGGTGTGTGTGCCTCTAAAAGGTTGTAATCACGCAGGTCTTAGCTCATTAGAGTTGTCTAGCGCAAACTCTGAATCTCCATTGTGATGGACGTGACACTTAATACTGGGTCAGGTATACTAACGCGAAGCAACACCTCATGAAAAAACTAAAGCCTGTGAAAATAGCTAAAGTTTAACTGTCATCATGTTAAAATACTGGTGATGCCTCTGTCGTTATAAGAACTTGTAGCGTGGGTTTTCTTAGGTAAAAAAAATGCCCGCTTGACATTAGATATTGATTATATGTTGTATTTTTGTCTGCTTATAAATATCTTTCACAAGTTGTTTTGATGTCACCCTACACTGCCGTTGATCCAGAGGGTATTCATGAGGTATGTGAGAATTTGGAGAGGTGCGCTTCAGTGAGACGCATTCTACTGTAGCACTGTCTGTTTTGGAACACAGAGTGGCAGTATTTGCTGTCTCCTCATGTCATCCTCTGCAGAATTAAATACATACTATCCATATAATATGATTTTCTTTACTGTGTGATATTGTTGTTTGACAATAATAGATAAAAAAATGTATTGCCATAAGCATTCATTATGATAAACACTCAATTATATCTGTAACCTTTGCCTCTCTTTCTCTCTGTCTGTCTTCACCCCATTCAGTAACTCATCCTCTCCCTAATTCTCACTCTCTCGCACACTCAAACTCACATACCCAACACAAAGAGAAGTTTTTATAATGGAGACCGGAACTTCATCCTTTCGCATATTGATGAGGAAAACCTCTCACGATAACACCCTAGGCCTAAGAATTACACTCATTCTTGACAAGAATCAACATACACTGCCAGAATTGACTCTAGAAGTGGATGTTGATGTCTTTAGACAGTGCTCTGGACATTGATTATGGATGGCACTGTATGGCGATGGATAGTTTGGTAAGTATACCACTGCACTTGAATACCCCAAACCTGCTAGACAAGGTTTCATTGTGCAAATGTGTAATCGGTCTGTTCGGAACCACTAAATCAGGTGTGAAAGCATTTTCATCACTGTGGAAACACTCGACATGGCCCACAATCATGCGTTTGCCAACAGCTCCCATCCAACCTGAGTGGGTCGTGTTCTTATGGTTGTGGCATCGAGAAAATGACAGAAGACATCTCAGACTCGTCTTTAGCACAGAAAAGATAACACAGTTCTTAGTTTTAGCTGTTCGATCATGTTGATACAACCTGGCATGCAACATGCCATTGCTGCTTGACCTTTATTGTACATGAACAAAATGCTTTGTAGTGGCAGTGGCCAATGTGTCCTCATCAGCAATAAAACAAGCCACATTTTTACCTTCTACAATGCTGATTCCGATCTGCTTCTCAACTGGGACAAGTTCTTTAACAGGCACTTCGACAACCTTGCAGACCTAAAACCACTCCATGTCCCCACAAACTGGACAAGCCTTTGAAACTCTTTACCTTGAAGGAAGCTTTTCCGAACTACGGCAAAAGCAAACAGCAAACCTCCAGGAAACTGTAGGTGGACTGAAACTCTCTCTGCAGCTTAAAGTTCAAGAACGTTGAAGAATAATACGTCTCAACTAACAAGGCTCAGGTCTTCAGTCTAACCCCAGACCTGAGCCCCTTCAATGAAACCACTACTGCAGAGTCCAGCACTAAAACACCACTAGACCAAGCAAACTGAGGAGATAATCAAACTCCTGTCAGAACTTGCTCACAAGACAGCCGTTGCTTTAGAGTTCTGACTGCTATCTACGGCTCCACTGTACACCAGAATCACCACCCCCCCCCCCCCCACACACACACACACACTCTTCTATAGAGGTCAGGGCATAGAAGACATCAGCTTGGCTTCTACAGTGTGGCAAAGCTGTTGAATGTCTCAATTACTGTACAAGCTGGGGGGTTTGTGACACCAAGTATTCAGATGGGAAGACCCCTTACATCAAGCGCAAGCCTACAATGTATGCCCAGAAATGTGAGGTTTGCTGAAAGAAATCTGAGGCCTGACACCCCACCACATCGAGAACGCCATCAAAGTCTGCTGCTTCTCTCCAATGCAAGTCACAGAGAGCTGCGCAACTCGACGACACCTTCTGGCCAAGCAGCAGCAGAGTCACATTCACTGTAGACATCCGAAGCACAAACCTTGTTGTCATTCCCACCCCACCCCCCAGTGGGAATAAACATTTCAGAATGTTACGTTTCTCAATAGTAGGATCACACTGATTCCTGTCTTGGACTTCAGGGCTCCATTTAGGAGTCAACATTTTTTTTCTCCTATCATGGCATATTGATGTGAGGTTGGTTAACTAGATCTGATATTTAACTGTGTGACTTTATTAACTATGTTAACCATTGTTTTTCCATTCTTGGGAACAGTGGGCTGCTGAATTTGTGCAGTGTGTAGTTTGCAGCAGATTTCTATGTATCTTTACATTTTCTTCATTTTGTTTTTATCCAATGCGACATGCAAATAGTGCAAATAGAAAGCATAGCAGAATGTCAAGTATCGGAAGTGTATAGTTCTACAGTATTTCTATTGTCAGAGTCAAAGAACAGTTTGCATTCAGTAGCCGCATCACAAAGTTATCTCAGGCACGATGAGCACAAATAATACTACAGTATACTACAATACTACAATAATACTACAGTGCAACTACAGTTCAACAATAAGAACTGTATTGCTCAGGTATGTAGCTACGTTAACAACTCAATTCTATCCAGCTGTTAATGAATGGGTAACAAAAGGATAATACTACAGTGCAACGATTACATCTCAATTCTTCAACTACAGTCTGGCAATGACGTCTCAATTACAGTAGTGCCTTGTAAAGTGCAGTTCTTAGTACAGAGCGGCCGAAACGACATATCTTAAATGCAACATCTACTACTCAATTAACCATGTCCATCCCATTTATAATCTGTGAATTTTTATTAATACCAAAATTGCTGTCATTTTTGGGAATGTAAATATCAAGAAATAAGCAAACATCAAAAATCCTAATGGCCTACGCACAAGTTTCCAGATGGGTGCTTGTTGTGCAACTACATATTCCAGGCTCCTTTGCAGTTTTTAATGCCATGGCTGCCACAGAGGAAGCTCGCCGTAGGAAGGATGTTTTTGTTTCCCACGCTTCGGATGGATGGAGGCCACATACAGTCTTCCTATGAACTAATGGAGGGTTTACCCATTTCAGTGGCACCAACTGGAAAAAACCACTCACACGCCGGATCCTGGTGTGAGAACCTAAGGAACGTATCAGTTCTCATGGGAGACCCGTGTCATTGACACGGGTCGATGACACGGGTCTCGTCAACAGTATGCCCCCAGCTGCGTCGAGGCAAGCCAGAGGCACTTGTCAAACTCCACGTACCTCATGGTAAGCCAAATCTTTTTGACAAAACATTTCATCCCCGGCCCTATTTTATTTTGAATTTTAACAACTGAGGGACACATTTTTTCACCATGCCGCAAGTGCGGTGTCACAAGTTTTTCTCCTTTTCTTTTTCGTATATTTAATGATGTTACAGATTTTTCCCAATGACATCATAAGGAATACTGAGAGAGCACAAGATTTGCCTTTTCTTTTTTTCATTTTTTTTTTTGTGCTCAGTCTTCACCACAAATTGTTATCCGCTTAATTTTTAATACGTTTTTCAGCTTTCATGTGGCCTAAAAAATGGAGGAACCTAACTGGTTTACATCAGAAATCTATGCATAGGCAGGCAGGGGAGGGGCTGTGAGTGTGCAGTAGTCTCTGCTGCAGTCTCAGTAAGTGTCTAAGGAAGGATTGAGTGTCTCAGTTCCTCCTCTGGGGTTTGTGCAAGACAAACTACAAGGCTGTTATGGTCCTATAAATAACGGTTTTATTACACAGGGCTTATTTAATGCTTTTTGCACAGTGCTGCTCTGAAGGTTTTCGCATGTGCCAATGACAGCCGCAGATGCAATGGTCCGGTGTGAGGGGGGCCAATGCCAGTGGTCAGGGTATGTGTGTGTGTGTGTGTGTGTGAGAGAGAAAAAGATTGTGTGTTTGAGAAAAAGACAGAGACTGCTATATGTTGTTTTGGCAAAGATGGTGAAGTTTTTGGGCAAGACGAATATTTCAGTTGGTGCAAGCATATAGAGTGAGAACCCTGATAATGCTGCTGTCATGATGCCAACACTGAGATAAACCCAAACGAATCCCGGTGAGACAACCACGTCCCATGAGTTTATGGGTCTCCTTATTTCGGGTGACATATTAAAGACCTGATCCGATATAGGTCTAATTAACTGACTGATTGTAGTATCGAATGATTACCTTGTGCCCTTGTGGTAAGGAAGGTTTCTGTAACGGAGGCACAACATGTCAAACTAATGTTATGGAAGGACCGTAAATTTAGAATCAACCTATATGATCATAGATTGTTATCATCAATACATGCTGTGACCAAGTACAACTCCAGCCAATTCCATTTCATTCTCAGAGTTGAATAAGCAAACTGAACTATCTCTGAGGTAACTATCTAGGGTTGTATATTATGGTTTTACCATTTACAGATCATTGCTCTATGTTTGGGGATGATTGCACACAAAAGCTGAAAGCAAATTGAGGATGGAAAAGGCAGAAGTTTTTTTACATAGCGTAAAATGTTCATTTAAAAAGCTGTATTGACTATTCCAAAACACATGCCTTTATACTAACTTTATTGTTATTCCATGACCCAAAAATATCCATGATATTTGCACAAAAGAGAAGAATAGAAGTGGTATAAGGGGTGACAACATAGGTTAGACCCATAATATGACAGTCATCTGCAAACAATTCAGCATTATAACATCTCCAGACCAAAAGCTTTGATGTCCTAATCTGTGATGTTCCTTATATGACACACAATTTGATTTGATAATCTCCTTTATTCCTGGGTATAGGACAGACTTGCCTTCTAAGGCACCAATTTTATTTGACAGAAACCTCAAAACGAACAAGCTTTCGTTAGTATTCGCAGTGTGATTTGAGCAAATGTGACACAAAATATAATCAATGTAACTTTAAATAACATATTTGGGATCCTTGTATTTTTTCTATTACTTGTATCATTCTTGCATTAGGGTACAATAATACTCTCTCTCTATCTTGGCTGTCTTGCTTAACACACGCAATAGTATTTGCTGTTCCCATGCTTTGTTTTTGTTTTCGTAAGACATTACTTTGGTTAGAATATCCATTCAACACACACAAATGAAAGAGCAGGCACTTCTTAGGTTAAAAACTATATTGTGTTTCCAGTTTGAAATTGTTTTCTAAATGACATGAGATAAAGACTGGTTTTAATCTTACTGTAGATTGTGTCTGGTAGTTTTGCAATAACTGTAACTTCACATGTGACAAGTTACCAGTGTTGTCAATGATTATGTTCTTCATTTTCATGTCTTGTAATAATAATAAAAACTGCATGAAGTGCCATGATGGAATTTAAATGATCACGATGAGTATTAAATCTAAAAGTTTATAAAACCTTACTGTATCATCACCATCATTGTCACAATTATTGTTGTCAGCACGATTAGGCCTGTTAAATTCATCATTATACCAAACATTTTAAGACCATGCATTCCAGTGTTTGCTACAGTGCCACAAAAACAAGCCGCCAATTTATTTTATACAGTCCAGAAAATGTGTCACTTGTGCCTTTGAAATGTGGAGAAACACATGTTTTAGTGTTTGGGTGTCACAGGGTGTTTTATTTATTTATTTATCACCAACATGTAACCTTGGATGACAATACCAACAACTGTTTCACTGGAATCAAAGTGCCCTATTTTAAGTCCTAATATGCCAGTTCTGAAAAACTTTTACTAGCAAATCAATCATGGCTTTGTAGCCCATGTTAACAATCTCTTCTCTCCAGTCCAGTCTAGTCATGTAGTTCAGAATCAGCTCACACAAAACAGAATAATGGATGTAATTACAGTATGTAACCTCACACAATGTAAAATCCAATTATACAGTATGTTCCTAAAGATAGCAAAAGATTCATGGTCAAAATGTTATAATGGTATGATTCAAGGCAAAAATGTGTCAGTCGGTCGATTCACGATTCAGAATAATAATAAATAATACATTTTTAAATAATAAATTTGCTTGTAAGGTCTGAGAATTTTCATAGGATGTTCATTGCTCATAGAAAATGATGCAATAGCTCCCAACCTCCTCTGTGTGCTACGAATCCAGAGGCGCAGATGCGTTTGGTGAGTTGGCAGTCTAGTCCATGCTCACAACAACAACTGTATAAAGAGACAATAAGACGAACAAAGGCTCGCTTCATGAGTTTGATCTCATGAAATGTCCAATATACATTAGACCAATTTCCATTGCACTATTTCTGCATGTATTGTCAGCCAGACACTTCACATTAACTCTGCACCAACCTAGTCAGTTGACGTATAGTGCAAAAGTTTCAAAAGCTTGCATGCAGGAAAAGCTCTGATTTAGTAAAGGAAAATCATACTGTGCAACTATGAGGTCTTGTGACCTAGAAGTTTTCATTTTTGTGAAAGACTTGTATGACAGAACTATAAATCCACCCTTACCCTGTGACAGGGATTATGGACTAAGTCAACAGTTTACTGAGATGACAGACACATTTTCTCACCTTAATATTAATCTTTTGACGAGATTAAGTTTCAATGTTTCACATCTCTGGAGATGGCAAAATCTGTGGAGAAGAATAATTGATAGCTTAGATTTATCATTGTAGTTGTATAATATAATTGAACGTACAGTATTCTGTACAATTGAAGTAACTCCAAATAAATCAAATTAACTTCACGATAAACATGTAAGTACAGTATACTACATTCTACATCTTTTCAGTCCTGTAACCAACTAAGAGGCTAGATATGGGTCACGTGCTAACTATGAAGTCCTCTTTGTAAATCAAATCTACAAAAATAACAGACAGACTGTGGATAGAGACACAATATTGCTAAACATCATGTGCCGTGAGTTTGGGTGAGGGTCTGTGACGTCAAGCTAGGTAGACCTGCGCACAGACCACACAGGTGTGTAATGGCTGTTTGTGGAGGGAAACAGAATTGTTTTCTTTACACTTCCCACAATTCTTACTAAAACGCGTACGTGTTCTGGTGTACTGTAAGTGCGTCACATGAAATGTTTAGAGTCTGGATTTAACTTGTTTGAATCCAATGAGTTTGATGTTTTGCTTTGTTTATGCATGAACAGAAGATTTTATTGCACTTTCAGTAAATTCCTAATTTGACTTAAATTCAATGATATACAACATGTGTGGGCAATGACAAGGCTGGGTGAATGTAAGAGCAGGCAAAGAATGAAACTCATTCACCCCTTTCATCAGTCTGCCCCCTCAAATCTCAGCTGAAACAATCCGCTAGATAGCAGTGTATTTGTGGTATGTAGCTGATTCAATTATGCTCTGTTTTCACTGGGAACTCTTTGATACTGCCAGAAAAAGAAATTCTGTGTCACTCTCTCCATCCTTTCAAGTGACAGTTCCACCCTGCTCTGAGAGAGCACTCTAGTTGCAACATGATAGGTCAATTAGGACCTCTTGCCACCATCACTACCTAGCTTTCATGTCACCTATGGAGGACATTTCTGTATGGATTTTGATTCATGGGTTAGGAACCTCTTGGTGGCCTTTTTTCCAGTTGGGATACACATGCATGGTAATGTATACCAGTCCATTTTCCCAAAGGTACTGTGTAATAGAATGTACATGGCACAGACTAAGGCCCATGGCTGCCACATGCTCTAAACAGTTCCCTCTAATTGAAGGTTGAGAATTAGTTTCCTTTACCCAAATCGTAACCTTAACCATTATAAGCTAATAAACCAGAAAGTGCTCTGAACCTGTACTTGAGGTCATCTCCAACTCCCATTGCACAGTTGATAGATATGGACAGCTAAGGTAAGCGTTAGCATTCTGGTGAAGGAACGGGCAAAAGATTGGGAGAAGCACTGCTCAGCTTAGTGGGGCCTGACGCCTCAGACATGCTTTTACAGTAGGAAGGAGTGAAGTATCTGGGGGTTAACCACCATGCTGGGATCACCAGTTTTATGGAGGCTCGCCCGGGACACCAATCAAACCCTGCATCTCTTGGCTGGGTGGGCCTGTTGGGGTACCGGGAGCAGTCCCATGGAAAAGCTGTTAAACTGACTGTGGCAATGAGGATGAGGGACAAGTTTCCATCAGGTCTCCCCTGGCAACATGGAGGCTTGCATACTTCCTTGCCAAATAGACATTCCATAAGATGTGGTAGCATAACCGTTCAAAGTTGAAATCCAGTATTTCTTCAAACTACTACAGGTGCGAGTGTCCACGGCAGGTTTTTCCAATCCTTTTGCGTTGACTTATCAAAGTTCTGCCAAGGTTCTCACTTGTTGTTTTTGTGTCGTCTCCATGTTGCCATGCAAACAAACTTCTTCCATTCCCTGGGCTTTGCCAGTCGTCCTTAAAGACAGCCCGGTGCTGATTGTTCCGGAATCATACGACGGAATCAAATTAGTGTCTGGTAAGTGGCCGTAGAGTCCATGTCTGAGGCATTATGCTGCAGGGTGTAGGCTTACAGTCACTTTTCCCATCCGCTTTTCCTCGTCCTCATTTCAGAATGAGATTTTCAGCTTTTATTCATCACCACCTAATCTAGGGATTTGTCACTGAAAAAGCAAACAGACCAAAGGACGAACTGATGGAAGAAAGGGATATTTGACTGACAAAGTGCCCATAATCAATGTACTCCACCATTATTTAGCTGTCCCACCAACAACGCTTCAGTGTGGTTCTTCTAGAAGATCTACCTGATTCTCACACAGCCCAACAATTCCTTCTTCTTTTTTTAATGTGAGATACGGGAACTGAAGATGGGATTTAGCCACATCAAAGCTGTAACTAAAAACAGTGTTCTCTGCATTTGTTTGAGAGCCTTTCTTATAATAACTGTGGTCAGAACCACTTGACAGATGATCTTTATCACAATCTGGCATCGTTACACACTGCTGAATGTGTAAACAGTAGCAACCAAACACGGGCTTTTCCAGTGCTGATTGTGGCTATTGTTTGGTTGGTTTTGTCCTCATTTACCCTTTTAAAACACTAAATCATTGTTAACTTCGAACTATTTTAATAAAGAAGTCAGCACCCATTTAAAACAGCTCCCAGACTATTACTTGTGAAATGAATTGAAACCTTTTTTTCCCCTTCTCCCAGAGACCCCTAGGCTTAGATATTAGATTGTGGCTTTACCTGGCACAAGCAGGGAGATATCAATCTTGTCTTGTCTGAAAGCATATATCACAATCTAGCCAAATCTTTTGATGTGTTGAAAAGCATCTCTGTAATGATTAATTCATTGCTCAACACTGAGCAAGCAGGTTTTCTGGTCTCACATATTGTGACTTGCAGAATTCACTTGGCATATGGAATTATGTAAACTGACAGAATCTTTGTTTGTTTTGCCACAGCTGAGTCAGTATTTACAAACTTTTTTTTCAAGTAGGCTTTGCTTCGTAGTTAATTCCTACTTTAAAAGGATTATCGGCAGATTAATATGGCAATATTGAAAGGTATGGTCATGACTCTTAAAATATAAATGGTGAAAAGTATACTTTTGAATGCTGCCAGTTAGACACTGAGTACATAAGAGTTTAATTACACCTGTCAGTCAAACCTGACTGAGAAAAACTGGAAATAAGGAAATCACATTTGACCAAAATCACTGAAAGTCAATGTTATATTTTATCATATTTGTGTGATACTGATGGAAGTACATGATTACAAGGATCAAGTCATCAGTCATGAGGAAAAAGTGACAGGATAGACTAATCGAATATCATTTTGGCTTTGCTTGGACAGGACTCAGACAGAAGTTGAAAAAATGTGTTTTACTGTGTTTTCCCACATATGCTGCAATCATGTACATAAAAGTGGAAGACAATAGTGTGTCTAGCTTGTCTTTTACATTTTTTAAGGTGGCATTGAGCTATATCAAAGATATATACATTACAGTACTTCTCTGGACACTTCTATAAAGATATATTGTTATTCTTAATCCTCCACCAATTTAACGTCTGATTTATTCCTGTGTGTCTTTCCCATTAATGTGCAGTGGAATTAATCTTCAATGACCACATGTGATTCAATAAATACTTTATTTCACAATATGTTCCATGAGTCATTACTTGTCCGTCCTACAATAGCTTGTACACTCAGAGCCCAGCAACCACATTTTAGGGGAAAAAAATCTTGTGGCTCCTGAATACGTGTGTTATTAGGTTTGCCAACACAGTAAATACTTGAGGAACGGAAGGGAGACCTTTCAATGACCGGGCAAGTGGGCGGTCATGAAACTGGGACTCCTTTTTCTTTACAAGAAGTGAGACCGTCGGCATCACTTTGGGAGGGGTTTTTCCCCAAATTATTGCCTTCATTTGTCACCACATTAGCGGCTGGCTGCGGGCCTGGGAAGTCATCAGTTGATTCCTAAAACAGCATGCCAACTGTACTGCGAGATCAGCCAGTACTAGTCAGGTCTTTTTGGCGTGTGTGCGCTTGAGAGAGGCTATGTTTTCACACTGTCACCCTGGGCTAATATTAGCCAGTCCCAAAGCACCTCACTATATCATTTTTACCTTTTCCAATTCCGTCCCCATGACATTCATTTGATTATAAGACTGCATAATGCATGTTACATTTATATTTTATTCATTTTCATTCACCAAAGCGACAAACAAATAATGTGTAGAAAATATTTTGGTGGACAGTCACGAAACTGTTTGCATTTACCAGCACTGTCACTGTATGGATAACTATAACTATATGCATACTTCTAAATACTGTACATCTCTATTACAATTCTGAAACAGCAATGCAAGCAGACAGTTTTTATTTATTTATTTATGATCATATTTATTATCATATTTTCTGTTTATACAGTCTAATTCTAAGTTATATTCCAAAGTCAAAGAGAGAGTCAGAGTCAGTAGCTTCATTTATTTTTAAATATCATTGTTTTCTACTGAATGTGTAACTGTGCACAGATATCAGAATTTTCTTCTGGATTCATAAGTGATTTGAATTGAATCCCCAACAGTTTGATCCGGTAATGAATACTACCACCCTAATATTGGAATAGCTCGCTCACACCACAACACGATGCCTTCATTGACAAGCCCTCAATAAGTTTTGGCTCCTGTTCCTGTGCTTGGCCCCACCCTCTAGTACCTTCTGCTGCGAAACTGTATTATCTACTTGCTTCCACCCTGAAGCTATAAATGTCCCAATTAAGCTATGAAAAAAAATACAGCAAACGAATTAATGAAAAAAATGAGTATGTTACATAAATATTGTTTTGCCAAAGGCCAATGACAACTCATTTGGAACAGCAGGATGTGTTTTTGGCAGTCCATTTAACATGTCTGTCAATGTCGTTGCCTCAACGATAATTGATGTAAACGGTAATGTTTACAATAGGAGAGTTTCCTAACTTAGAGGTTGATTCAGTCATGTATGTTGAATATTAATATAGAATCAGTTTTGTGCGAGCAATTTCTTTTTCATTCGTAAAATGCGTTCATTGTAAGATAAACATATGGAGTTCCAGGCAATTAAATCTTCTCTGGCACTTAAGGGTATTGCTTCATTCACTGAAGGTTGTCAAAGTCAAAAACTTTCTCTAAACTTTACACCATGTAAAAACACAACCTTTTAACAAGCAAGACCACTGTCAGCAATCATTTTTGCAACATAAAAGTGACTGCCGATAACCATTTGAACTGATGAAATGTTTCTGTACTAAGGGCTGTTTGCTGACAGTTCTTGTTGTTTTGAAGTGGATTGTAGCAGTACTTGCAATGCAATGTCACGAAACACATCAACCAAATCAGAATATGTCAAAATATGTTTTCTATAAGACAGAATTACCATCTTAGCCCTTATATAACACATCCAATCAATATATTGGATGCCTGTCAAGTTACAGCGTCATCCCTATGAGCATTGAGCATGTGTGTGCGCATGTGTGTGTGTGTGTGGGGGGGGGGTGAAAGGGGGAGGGACTTTTACATGACAATATGTGTTTGTATACTTTCTCTGGCACGTTTTCAAGTCCCCCATATGCAGTAAACAGATAATCAAACCAGACTTGTGTCTTCATGCTGGTTTGCTTGAGTCTCGGCACATCACTATATACTTCATATTAGTTAGCGTATGTGTGGATTCACAAGATCTGTCTCTGGCAGAATGCACTTGGTAAGCCTTAACTAAAGAAATCCTGTGTGGCCAAGCAGTGGAGCGTTGTGTCAGCTGAGGTCCGCCAACGTGTTCTTGGCGGGCAGCCATGTTGCCTGGGGCTCCTGCTGTCTTCGCCTTGTTCTCTCCTGTCCCGCCGTATCCTCCCCGGGGATCTCCTCTCTGCTTCTGACTGAAGGACCCTCAGGGCCGCTCATTTCTGCACAGTCAGCATTGTTCAGTGTCAAAGCTGCTCAAACATGGCCAAGCCACCTCCCACCTACGCCCTCAGAAAAGCTCATTTATCCACGACGCCTCCAAATAGGCGTGTGTCTGTTGAAGACGGCTGTCGCTTTCACATCAAATCTGTTTTTGAACATTTCACTTTGTGGTTTTCGGTGGTCCATGCAATCTGACTCTGAGGTGCAACACTGTGGCCATACCCTTATATTGATTTTCCAAAACACAATGTGGGAAGCTTTCAGTAATAAAAGCCATGAAGGGGAAACGAACACTACAGGAGATTTGATCTCCTCCTGGGTGATCTGTTTTGAGATTCATCGGAGGTATTTGTTATGGGGGATGTCGGCTCGGTCCAAGTAAAGGCTAGAAACCCTACTGAGCGTGTTTAGTTGGAAGAAATGCCTCAGGCATCTGACTAGTGCATATTGGCAGGGAATAAAAGGTTCAGTTTCATTAAGAGACTCTTGTAGTTTAAGCAGTGTGTCTTTGGATAACTTAACATAAACAGCAATCTTTGGAGCAGTGTGAAGAGAAAATGAGTGTTCCTAGATTTTAGATTGTTATGAGCACAGTGCAACTCAAGGACGTTGGTATTGTCCTCTGCTTTTTTTCTGCTGATGCCTCAGAGAACCCATGACTCTCCAGGTCGATGACACTGTTACAAAAGCGTCACCCAGCCCATTGCCACCACCCTGCCTGGCCAAATGGCATCAAATTACCCCAGTAATGAAAGAAAGAAAAACAGGTTGAAGGAGGAAAACCTTTCTTCTTCAAAGAATATTTTTTGGCGTTTTTGGACACAGAGACAGGTAATTTATTGGAGAGAGACAGAGCAGAAGACATTCAGAAATGGCGCAATCCAGAATCGAATCCAGGCCACTGCATTTGGGCCTCAACCCATATGGCTGCGCTCTACCCAGTGTGTCAGCAGACCTCCTCAACAATGGAAACGTAATCAATAATACTTTTCACAAAAACAAAATGCAGAGCGAAGACCAGGTAGACAGATTTACGACGTAAGTCATTATTGTGAGTCAACAAGAGCAATTAGATGATCAAGCATCAAAAACAAACTCTCAATTTCACCAGCTGATCCTGATTAGCACTTGTGGTTGGGAGTTGAAAGATACATTTGGATTTTGGAAAAAAGACCCTGTACCAGTCGTAAAGGGATACTTCCTTCCTAGTGGTCTGTTTGCTCTGAGTTACAAGGTCTTAATTACCTTTAAATTGTCAAAGTCCCTTCCATTTGTATTCAACATAATATGCCATGCTTATGTAAGACTTCTCATGAACTAAAAAGTACCAAATTATTCCAATGCAGACATGTTATTACACATTTGCAAAAATAAAAAAGCAATTTTATGAAGCCAGCATCAGTTATAGAGGAAGAAAACCTACTATTTGTAATACTACTAAGTTATAGTAGTCATAGTTAACCTAAGTAGTGGGAAATGGCAAATGTACTGTCCATTTTTGCACAGCACATCTTTTACTTATATAATTGATTTTCCATGTCTTTGTGATAACTGATGAACCTAAAGCTGTGGCAGAGGAGATGGAACCAATGAGGATGCTTCTTATAATTATGTGGACAAGAAATGACAAATGAACAATTACAAACTCATCAGACATTCAATGCCATACGCTACAACTTTCTCACAGAGCGGTAAGCATCAGTTCAGACTGACTCAGTCTTTATCAAGGAGAGGAAGTAGATCTTAAAAGTCACGCCCTTTTTGATTAACTACAAACTTTACTCAGGAAAACCGCCAAGAATGTCAGGAAGTCCTTCAATCAGAAAACTTGCAAGACAATTTCTTAGTCAGAGATACTGTACCAATCATGATTCAGTCATTCTGCACAGTCATGACCCAAGTTTTTACAATAGTCATAGTGAAGTCACTAATTATGGTTGGCGTTGGCACTGCAACTTTCAATAATTAAAGAGCTTACCCTCAGTGGCCGGGTTTCCCAGATTCGTTAAGAAGCTCTTAACGCTAAGAGCTAAGGCATTTATCAATCAAACTTTAGATGACAGTGAAGATGCTATTAATGATTATAATAGGCATTAACAAATTCTAAATAACACAATTCAACAAGTAACAAATGTTATTTGGAAAGAAATGGAATACAAATATTGTGACATGATCAGATATGCACAAGATTTGAATGGGTGCAAATGCTGTGCACTGATTTATAAATAAGAAGTAAAAAGTTACAGAACGGTTCAAATCTCATCCTACAAAAATTGCAGTTTAGACAGGATTTGCAATGGTGTGAAAATATGTTTGGCAAGCTATTAGCATCACTTATACCAATCAATCTTCATTCTAATCGTAAATTATACATGTACGTTTTAATCTTTGTGTTTTATCTTCATATTGTATAACTCATGTTTGATTATTTGAAATGCTTAATCAATAAATTTTGCGTCTGACTTAACAGGTCAAGTCATTTGGCCAATCTAACCAAACAAGTTTTTGAAAAACCTTAATATAAGTAGGTAGATATATTTATTAGTTATTGTGTGTTATCCATGAGTACGCATAATCACATCTTTTATTAAAGTTAATCATAAGAATGATTTTCTGGTTTTGTTGGTGACCAACAAACGTGTTTGTGCAACTGACAGTTTTGTTGGGAGGTTAAACGGTTCGGGGATTATGTCCGGAACACTTTACAATGAAGGTAAATCAATGAGCTTTCAGTATTATTTTCAGTATTCTAATCCAGTCCTGCTGTGATCTGAAACATCTGATTGGACAGAAACTCAACAAGTGCTTGGTCACTCAAATCTGGGGAGTCTGATTAGACCCAACTGCAATTTCCTTCGAGTGATAAGTAGCTAACAACATACATCAATATGGTGATGCACAAGATACACAACTAAGATGACTTTTTTCCAATAATCTTAGACAACTTTTAGATGCTTTGTCAGTGGTGTATTTCATTATTATGAAAATGTACACGTGTATGGTAAAGTACGGTGCTTGTGTAGTAATTGCAATATCAACTTAATGTTTGATGTTTATGTGTTAAAAAACTAACTGTTCAACACTGGCTGAAGTGAAACTTTTCCTCATTTCTTTGCTGACCATTTCAAGGTGGTCCCCGTTTTGAGAGAGAAACGACCAATTTTTTCCCCAGTTGTTGTTCTCCGAGGATGTCTCTGCTTTGCATCAGCTCTGTTTCCACGTACCTGTTTTTGCCCCGCTTGACGTGCAGCTGTGTTGCCCTCCCCGGACTGTTACAGTGTGCACTTTGTGTGTTAATCTACTACAAAGTGCTGTGATCAACTCCAATTACGTTTAGTTCGCTCTGTGTGCCCGCCCCAACCGTCGCCACTGTGTAGGAGGGGGGCATCTGTTACCCTGCCAGGGTACAAACGAGACCTTCACTTTGGCTCCTTGCAGGGTGTCTGACCGGTGACTGAGCCCACATGTGGAACAGGTTATCTGTGCTGGGGGGGGGGGGAGTGTAGTGTGCATTATTTGTTTTCATTTATTTGGTTTTTATCATACCTATATCAAGGTTGACCGAGCCTACAAGAGCTTTCGGTAAGTGAAACGTGAACTGATGATATTTTCTTCTGTTGAAAGGAAGTGACAAATGCGCCACGTACTGCAAGTACTCAGGAAAAGTGTACACATACACGGACTTGACCTTGGATAAGGGAGTCATTTCCCGCTTGGGAGTGGTGTGGCTCTGATTTGGGACACAAAGGAAGTAGGAGGGTGTGCCTGTCAGTGAAGGGACGTCTGGGAGGGACAGCTGAAAGAAACCACCAGAGTCACTTCCTGTGCTGAACCCTTCCAACAACTCTTACATGTACAACTTTTATTTATTTAGCTTCAGCTGTTCAGATTGGAGAGGTGCATTTTAAACATCTGAAATGTTTATGTAAAAGGTATGGTAAATCAACATTTTTAGTTGAGATTCAATTAAATTTGACATTTGACATTAACTGCCATGTACCTACATAGCAATAACTGGTAACAACATTCACCATGTATTTATATTAGAACTATTATTATTATAGAACTAAAACTCAGTATGGGGAAATTGAGCTTTCCAATATTAAGTGGATGCTAGCATTGGTCGTTTTCGTAACACAGCCTTCAACTGCCCCTCAAGAATATTCACTCATCCCTTACACTGCTACCCAATAAGGTGCCTTATTAGACTTCCGCATTACCCTACACCACTAGCACTTACTAAAATATAAATACAAAGCCTACAGGCTTTTACAATAGGTATTGCTAGTTACATGATAGTACTACTGTAAACTTAATGTAGAGCATTGCCAAATTTTAGTTTCAGTGGTATAAGTCAAAACATTAAAATATTCTTGGCTGAGGGCATTTGTTCTGCATGGTGGTTTGCAGTGACAGGAACACTTTTGGGACCAATTCTAACAATATATATTGAACAACCGAATTTGCTTGGTTTTCCTTTTGGACTTAGTAGCTATCTTACTGACACAAGTTAATTGTAGGCTAAGTTAGTATATGGGAAAGGAAATGAAAAATAAAGTGGACATGAAGGGGTCTAACATTGAAAATCGAATAACAATAAAATTGCTTTAAATGTTAGAAAAAGAATGGTCATCTTCATTTCAATCCATAATAAATGAACCCCAGTAACTTAGAATGTGTACAGTCAAAAGGTTTGATTAGAGAATTACAGTTAGGTCCATAAATATTTGGACATTGACACAATTTTCATCATTTTGGCTCTGTATACCACCACAATGGATTTGAAATGAAACAATCAAGATGTGCTTTAAGTGCAGACTTTCAGCTTTAATTTCAGGGTATTTACATCCAAATCAGGTGAACGGTGTAGGAATTACAACACATTTTATATGTGCCCCCCCTTTTTAAGGGACCAAAAATAATTGGACAAACTAACATAATCATAAATCTAATTGTCACTTTTAATACTTGGTTGCAAATCCTTTGCAGTCAATGACAGCCTGAAGTCTGGAACCCATAGACATCACCAGACGCTGGGTTTCATCCCTGGTGATGCTCTGCCAGGCCTCTACTGCAACTGTCTTCAGTTCCTGCTTGTTCTTGGGGCATTTTCCCTTCAGTTTCGTCTTTAGCAAGTGAAATGCATGCTCAATTGGATTTAGGTCAGGTGATTGACTTGGCCATTGCAGAACATTCCACTTCTTTGCCTTAAAAAACTCTTTGGTTGCTTTCGCAGTATGCTTCAGGTCATTGTCCATCTGCACTGTGAAGCACCGTCCTATGAGTTCTGAAGCATTTGGCTGAATCTGAGCAGATAATATTGCCAGAAACACTTCAGAATTCATCCTACTGCTTTTGTCAGCAGTCACATCATCGATAAATACAAGGGAACCAGTTCCATTGGCAGCCATACATGCCCACGCCATAACACTACCTCCACCATGCTTCACTGATGAGGTGGTATGCTTTGGATCATGAGCAGTTCCTTCCCTTCTCCATACTCTTCTCTTCCCATCATTCTGGTACAAGTTGATCTTGGTCTCATCTGTCCATAGGATGTTGTTCCAGAACTGTACAGGGTCTTTTAGATGTTTTTTGGCAAACTCTAATCTGGTCTTCCTGTTTTTGAGACTCACCAATGGTTTACATCTTGTGGTGAACCCTCTGTATTTACTCTGGTGAAGTCTTCTCTTAATTGTTGACTTTGACACAGATACGCCTACCTCTTGGAGAGTGTTCTTGATCTGGCCAACTGTTGTGAAGGGGTTTTTCTTCACCAGGGAAAGAATTCTTCTGTCATCCACCACAGTTGTTTTCCTTGGTCTTCCGGGTCTTTTGGTGTTGCTGAGCTCACCAGTGCGTTCTTTCTTTTTAAGAATGTACCAAACAGTTGATTTGGCCACACCTAATGTTTTTGCTATCTCTCTGATAGGTTTGTTTTGATTTTTTAGCCTAACGATGGCTTGCTTCACTGATGGTGACAGCTCTTTGGACTTCATATTGAGAGTTGACAGAAACAGATTCCAAACACAAATACCATACTTGAAATGAACTCTAGACCTTTTATCTGCTCCTTGTCAATGAAATAACGAACTCCCATGAGGGAATAACATACACCTGGCCATGGAACAGCTGAGCAGCCAATTGTCCAATTACTTTTGGTCCCTTAAAAAGGGGGGGGCCACATATCAAATGTGTTGTAATTCCTACACCGTTCACCTGATTTGGATGTAAATACCCTGAAATTAAAGCTGAAAGTCTGCACTTAAAGCACATCTTGATTGTTTCATTTCAAATCCATTGTGGTGGTATACAGAGCCAAAATGATGAAAATTGTGTCAATGTCCAAATATTTATGGACCTAACTGTATGTAAACCAGAGTATGAAGAGGATTCTGGGCAAGTGTTTCATCCCTGGCACCCAGCTGAATGTGTTATGACGTACAGATAATCACTGAAGAAACAGATTGTCAGGCTGCATTCAACAACTAATGAAGGCTTGGTTTGATGGCTCTTGAAAGTACTAATAACCAGAATTCTCCCATACTTTTTAAAATAAGTTCCTTTCTGTGTGGCATGTGGAATTAGAGGAAAATGAGGTGTTTCATTTCATTAGCATTGTGCAATTGATTATAACACTTGTGTTTGGAAAAGGCCCATCAAGTCTTCGTCAAAGTTTTTCCTTGTTCTCCTAAACTCAAAATACTTCCTTCAACTTCCGTCTGAGCAATGTTGAAATCTTTAGACACTTAACAATACTATATAACTTTTAAAGAATGAATACAGCCATTTCCCCCTGACTTTTGAGACATCTTTTGAGGCGTAGTTTTCAAGAGACAGCACAATGTGGTGCCAGCTTCCTTGAGGATAACATCCTAAGTCCTCACTATCCCTTGTGCATAGATCACACGTTCATGGAACATACACTAGTTTGTTTGTTTGTATGTTTGTTTGACCCAACCAATGACCAGCCATCGGAGCTTTCTCTGCCATGTCTGAGCTTCTCTCCAGGCAGTTTGTTGGGTGAGAACAAGGAGAGCCATTCCATAGAGCTTTCCCTGTGAAAGGATTACAAAGTGCAGGAGGAACACACAAAAATAAAGTAGTAACTTGTAAAAGAGCTAGGAGGGATGCTGGCACACGAGCCTTGCTGTTTCCACCCACGCCAAACAATCACCTCTTCAAGTGTTGAGCTTTCTCTTCATCTCACCAGACTGTTCTTTTCCTTTTTTGGGAATTCCTGTTGTATATTTGTGAGAGGAATAATGTTTCTGTATATTATAGTAACACTTACTCCTGTCTGTTTTGTGTCATGGTTTGACACTATATCAGTACAATGATTGCTGATTTCCATCATTCAATTAACCTTAATCTTGTACAGTGCATGAACTCACAGACTCATTCCTTGTTAACTGTTCTCTACAGTATTTCACTTCAGTAAAAAGACTTCACTTCATTTCTCAAAGAGGTCCACAATTACATTGGTCTTCAAATCCAGTATGATCCAGTATAATCCAAAGAATAAAATGGTTACTTCAGAATTAAGATGTTAATTTATGCAGATTCTACAGATTCTACTGGTCGGCTGTGTGAGGTTCAATAGAGGCTCACAACATTAACTTTGCATTTCTCTACAAACATGAGCATACACCGTTTTGTACTGTATGAAAAAATATGATACAATTCAGCTGGATAAAAAAATGCTTTCAAGTTGGTTTTCACTCTTGTACAGAAACCAGAGTTTTCATTGTTTAACTGTTAAGACAAGCATTGCGCACACATTGTCAGTTGATTTCAATGCTGCAGTTCATATGAGTGCTAAACTGATCAAGTTTTATTCCATTTCAGTGATTGGTGTACCAAAAAGGAGACATATTCATAAAGTTTGAAAATGTTTTGATGTCTTTGGAAGTAACAAGATGTACTGAACCTGGAAGAACACAGTAAATCCCAGAACACAATTTAGTATGGGAGACCACAAACATTTGTTTAGGAGACAAATGCAAGCTGTGCTTCACTTTTTCCCATTTGTGGCTTCTCGCGGTCAATTTCTGCGTTCAAAATCAATTCAATCGCATCCAAATGAACTCTGGACAATAACCAGGTTGTTGTAGCACCTGCGACATGATATCCAACGGTTTCCTAAGAGGAACTAAACTGTCCCAGCTCGGTATTCAGTCAAATGTAGTACGGCAGCAAGTTTTAAGTTTGGATGCGTGTATGCAAAAATGACAGGAGGGGGACACATTTGTAAGTTATATACTGTACATTTACAAACAGACTTTCTAGGTATTGTTTGCAGATGGGTGACTGCTCTGTAAATCTATTGTGCTCATTTTGGCAGAGAAACGATTTTCTTTGGCAGAGAAATTCATCCCAGGTGTGCCATTCTTGACCTCTGAGAGCTGCGTTTAAAAACACCTGTAGCCTACTGTAGCGCACCACAACAGACAACAGCCACTTCAATTAGTCCATATTGAAAAAGCTGCATCTGAAAAAGGGTTGAAAACCAAACAATCGACACAAAAGGACAACGGTGTACCAAGATGTCTGAATAACCACAAGCCACTTTACAGGATCGTCCAGTACTGCTACGGAGCCTCTTGGAGTTACCTCATAACTTCCGCGCCTGTGCAAAGAAGTTCACGTATGTTTTAATGCTTATTACACAACCAATCAAACTTTAGGGTCTGATCAGATTTTTCCTTTTGGAAGACGTGTGCTTCAGCTCTGGACTCTTTGTCATTTCAAGACATGGACTAAAACATAAGACTTGTGTCGCCAGTGGACACTCCCGCGGTAATATGAAATCCAGATTTCCATCAGATAAAGGAAAAGTTAATTGCCATTAACCCATGTCATTTTGGAGACCAGATTCGTTGCGTCTGTTGCTATATGGTTCTCCAGTGAGAATGGACCAAGCGTCATGGCTTGAGGTAGGTCAGGGTTAGACTCCCCGAGCGATGCCAGTCTCTGCCAATCAAATGCAGCCCAGACGTGGCACCTCCAATCTTTAGATCAATCCTTCCTCTTTTGGTCTCCATAGGCAAGGTTTATGGTTTCCACTAGAAGCAAAAGCAAACCATATGTTGCAACTTGTTTCAGAACAAGACCTACAAATATTGTTCCCCACATCCATCTTTGTTTCAATTTGGATTAATCAGTACCAGAAATGTATCCTCTTGTTTATGGCATGAAGTCAACATTATTCATGTCTGAGCATATTACAAACATAGATACTGACTGTTTTATTCATGAGTTTTGATAAATAAAGAACAATGGTCTAGCCCAAAACAGTGGTGCTGTTTATGGTTACCATTCTTGCCATCCCCTCACTGTGAATGACTCACTAATGTTTCTCAGTTGTGGGTTATGCTTCCTCAGTAAAATTATGAGACAATCAGCCCCCAAGTTCCTCAGCAATCAATAGGGAGGTGTGGCTGTGACCACGTCACTATGTTTTGGAATCAACAATTGTCATCTGTGTTGTCTTACTATCCGCACCCACTGTGATTTAAACCAGAGTCATGCTCTCTCTGTGTTTCCAGGATTGCCACGCAAGCTTCCGCTCCTGTCTCAAGTTGTTGATAAGTTATGGAAAGCTTTAATGGCCTACCGCCTTTCATGAACCAAAAAAACTTGTTTTAAGAGTGTTTTTTTTTATAGAGTTACATCTGTAAAGCTGAGTTGGGGCAGAGTTCTTATCTTGGGTTAAAGGCCTGACCCGAAGGACAGGAAGGGACCCATGACATGATCCCCTGTTATTAGTCCCATGACGACAATTCAACGCTTGCCATAAAGTGAGCACTGCCCCTTTCCTTCCGAACAAACCCAGACAAGTTGTTACAGGACTCTTCTACTTCAAGATTTGCGTAAAGAAGGGAGTATCTTTACTCACTTGCTCTCTTTCGAGTAGAGGAAGTGTGTCTGTGTTCAAGGAAGTGTTTGTTATTTCTTATTCAGTGACGTTTAGAACCAGACTTTAGTCCGTGATGGTATTAGCAAATGATGACAGCGAAAAGTGACCTCAGCCAAGTCTCACCCAAGGTGATGGGCCACAGTTTCGGAGTATAGCCATTCATCATGCTGTTGGATGGTTTACAATGCAAAGTGCCCTTGTGTCAATGCTTGGACATTTATTTAGAAAAGGTACCATATCCAGATGATGACATCAGCTCTGGTCGACATTTTTAACAAGTGCTACATTCTTCATTGTTCCAGAAAGCTGGGAAATACGATGTCAAAACTTGAATACCAAACTAACTCTCCTCATAGCTTTGGTTGATAAATTAATCATTAATGACAGGCCCAGCACAATATTGAAACGGATCCCAAAGTGTCAACTCTGACATAGAGCATTAAAGAAATGTAGAGGGCACATAAGATGAAAGAGGTGATTGTGTTGCAAGTGCCAGATTAACAATTCATGTAATCTTTAGTGCCAAGTCGGGGTACTTAAAGAGAAATATTAAGCATTTTAAGAAGAATATATGTTTGTATTAACTCTGTTCACAATTCACACAGGTGAAAGGAAAACAATCATCTGGTTGCAATAAAGTCAAGCAAAGTGGGTGTTAATGTAAATGTGTTCATTCAGAAAAAGCCCTTTTCAACAGGTGTACAGTATTCAAAAAAACCCACTGACGTGACAAAGATGTGTGGGTATGATAAAAATACTACATAGGATCTACATGTACCACTCTTAAGATGTATTTTGATACATGCTTTAAATGTCAGCGACATACAAATGAACAGATATTTCAATGTCCACTGAAGCTTGGTCACTCTGTAAAGTGTCATTGTGAATTTGTGTAGTGTTAGAATTTAGAAGGTTGAAGTTATTTAGATACTCTTAGTAAATTGTGTGTACAGAGATGTTTCATAAGGGTGTTACACAAAGATGGTCTTTAACACACAAACTGTAATGTCTGAGGTGGGCACTAATAGAGTAATGAATGTCAAATCATTAGGTTGTTTTAGAATGTGTAGGATGTTGTTATAATAATGACAAATTGGTCATTGTCAACAGTTATGGTGGCTGTGGTTAACTTTTGGCACAAGCCATCTATGGCAACTCGGTATAACTTGCTAGGCAAACCAATAAACTTGCATTGTCAAGTCAAAAGTCCTAAGCTTACGTCAGCTATAATGACATGTTCATGTCAAAAGTTAATGACAGCATGAAAGGAGTAATACATCAGTTTTTGCTGTTTCATTTCATCTATTGACACACATTGTTTGTCAGAAACGCAAAATAATACCTTACCAAAAGAAGATGTAGGAGTTAGGATATCGAGAAAATTGGATTGAGCGTAAAATCTAGTTGAAGGTAGGTTGGACCTGTGGGAGGTCACATGTCTCAAGATCTTGCACTCATCAAAGACTCCATTTCCCAGTCATTACTGGAGTTCAATTGAGACATGGGCGATTTACTAAGGTTGGCAGTGTTGTGAGCGGTGAGATAATGTACTTGACAACCTTTCAGCACATACTGCAGTGCAACCTTTGGGAATTGTTACTTCACTTTAACATGAGTCAGTTTAGGATTCTGAAGTTTTTGTTCATCTACCTTTCATTGAAGATATACAGTAAAAAATAAAATATTTAATATTGCTATTAAAAATCGCTAAATAACATTGTAATAATTGTGATATGTAGAATTCTAATGCTTGTTAGCATTTCATCATTCATAAATTGTAACTCTCTTGTCATGTGAAAAATTTCGTAAAATTTTGATTTGCCATTGGGTTCATGGTCTCGATAATCAATTCAGTGCAAAAGAAACTGATATGCTTTGATGCTGTAAAATATTTTGTTATAGTCATGTAGTTCCGAACATATTGCTAATTAAGAGATGTCATGCAAGAGGGAAGGCTGTTATACTGAACATCAGCACGGCTGTGATTCGGTCATAGGTTAGAGACCACAGGTTGAGAGCTGAGGATAATGAGGGAGTCAGGTGGCTGAGCGGTTAGGGAATCGGGCTAGTAATCTGAAGGTTGCCAGTTCGATTCCCGGCCGCGCAAAAAAAATTACGTTGGGTCCTTGGGCAAGGCACTTCACCCTACTTTCCTCGGGGGAATGTCCCTGTACTTACTGTAAATCGCTCTGGATAAGAGCACCTGCTAAATGACTAAATGTAATGTAAACTGCACTCCCAGCCGTGCTGATGTTCAGTATAACAGCATTCCCTCTTGTGTAATATTGCCTAATTTGAACAGTTCTACATGCACCATCGATCAGTTAACAGTAATAAGCAACAACAGATTAGGGTTTGTTTGTTTACTTGATCATTTATTTGGCTCCGCCAAAACAAATAGTTCCGCAACTGGACTGGGAAGGGACTGTTGCCAAACAACACATAAAACATTTTCCTCCCCAGCTTGCTACGTTGTATTGGTCTACATCTTATCACTCGCCGAATACTTGTACTGAATACTACCACTGGATATGTATTAATCTTTGCAGTGCAAAAGAAATGTAAGATGGATAATGATTGTTATGTAGTTAACGGTTATTAGAACCTGCAGAGTGATATATGTACAGCATGAAGTGCTGTAATAGTCTACCTCAGCACACATACTTCTTGCCCAATCAAATTACTTGGTCAGAACTAACTCAACATTGGTAAAAATTCTGAAATTACTAATTAAATGAACTTAGATGTTAAAAGCATCTACAGAGAAAAATATTAATATCACAATAAATCACTGTGCAACTATAACATTTCAATTCCCCAACTACAGTCTAACAATGACTCAATCTAAGTTACAGTAGTGTCTATAACAGTATAGTGCAGTGCTTAGTACAGTGGAGCAGAAACAAAAACACATTTTAAGTGCAATATCAACTTCTCAAAGGCCAAGGTACCTATTATGGCACACATTACATGTACGGCGAGGGGTGGGGGGGTTGTAACACACACTGAACCAGACAACTGGTAAAGAAATAAGATCGCTAACCTGCTGACCTCCAGTCTTTGTCTGATAAAGCCCATCAAAGCTATGTGAGGGTAAAATGGGATTTGGACAAAAAAGAAGTGGTCGTAATTACTTCCATATCCTCCTTCTGTTTTTACCGTTTTCGATGGGGAACCCAGTGGTCAGTTCTCAAGCCCAGAGACTTCAGAGTGGATCAGCACTGAGATTAGAAAAGAGGCCTATCTTGCAGGGGTACCTTTGCTGCTAGATTGATAATGACAAGACCTTCTTGCACGATAAAAGATTACCTATGAGTTCTGGCCATCACATTATGTCCATTGTGTGACCATAAATTTAAATAGGGTCTTTCCAGACTAAAGGATTTAGGAGGGGGAGAACATATTGGTATATTCATTGCTAAGGTCAAAGTAGTCCCCATTGCTTTCCTCTGATACAAGACATTTTATTCAGAACAATGCCGGAACTGAACATTTGTTTCTAAATAATTAATGAGTTATCTAGGAAGGGGGTAGCCTCATCCAATATCTCGACCAAAAAGCAGTTCACAGGAGAATTGAACTGCCTATATGGACAAGGATGAGTCACCATGGAAAAATAGTCTGCTACATGAGGGTAGTTTTCGACGTTTCAAATCAAAAACTCAAAGTGACAGCAACATCAAGCGATAGGTGGAAGGCATTTCTGGAGAGCATGTGAGGCTGCAGCCGTACGTGACGCACAAAGTCTGGTTGTGGTCTCTGGTCCATAACAGTGTGACTGGGAAATTAAGCAGTGTTTACACCCAGTTTTCAGCCGAGCACAACCTCTGGCTCTGTCAAGGTCTGGACCCACACCCTGACCCCCCCACTCCTCCAACTCTCCAGCCTTCCCAAACCTGTTCCATTTGGCCTGGAACAATAAACATGTCTACCTGCACCTCTAGCAGAAACCTGAACAGAATGCCATGTTTATATTTTATTGTTGCCTCTCTGACACCTAAGGACCTGATGCTGTCCTGCAGTCAACATGTCTCAAACTTTTTTTCTTCAGTTCTGTCACTGAATACAGAGGTGGAACAAAAAGGTTTCAGGATTCCGCGCCAATCTTTTGCGACAGGATGTCTGTAATCCTCCAGATTTATATCTCCTCCTCCTCTCGGTTCTCCAAGGGTTGTCACCTGAACCAAAGCAATGGGTTTGAACTACATCACAGAACACTCTGTTCGTCTACGTGTTCATTCCTCTGGGATTCTATCAGCTTCGCTTTTTAAAGTGAATCATAAATTCTCAAATGCAAAAATAACTCACCACATTTATGGCAGGTTTTAAAAAAATATATTTTTCAGAATAACAGCTGGTGTAGCTTCATTTGTTGGCCTGAAAGCAAAGGTTGATGGTCCATCAAAGAGTAGGTCGATAATCCTTAAAAGGGTGCTTTTGAGTTTTATAATGATGCTCAACTACAGTGGCCAAGCAGGTACAATGTGCTTCATTGCTGATATCAAGTGCTTTGAAAAACAATTCCCTTTAAAGTACCTGTCGATCTCTTTGAGTGACAACAAGATGCAGCTGTTGGAGACAGTAGTACCATAGATAGTTACCAAGTAATTCAGGAATGGTTCAGTACCCCTCAAACAGTTAAAGGAACTGGAGGTGATGAAATTGTGTGCAACTAACCAAATCGTAGCTCAAGGAAGACGCCTTAAACCATATCCAGTTGATAGTGAGAACTGATACATTTCCTCTATGATTTAAAAGGGGGGTGGGGAGAGGAGAGGTTACTTGTAAATGTGCTTCTGGCTAAAACAGATCAATGCAATTAGGTGGGGGGGGGGGGGGGATATAAGCCTGCCTTTAATTCATGTAAGGATGTGACCTCAGAGACCAACCCATTGAATGCCATGTTGAGCCACTTAACCCTAGAGAACATCAATAACAACAGTGGGCTGGTGGAGAAACTGGACTTACCACTGATAGGGAAATTAGCACTGATTCACCCAGATTTCCCTACAGACTCAGGGTAAACGATGAGAGAGAGTGAGAGTGAGAGAGAGAGAGTGTGTATGTGTGTGTTGGATTACCTAAAGAACACAGACACACAGAGAACAAGAGTGGAGCCGATTAGTCCATCGTCATGCTTGTCTGGTAAGTGAATCTGTTTGATCCAAGCAACTCATCACGCAAAAGAGTCTTAGAATATCTTCTGGATCTGCGACCCTTACAAGTACTCAGTCATTTGTTCCATACCTCCTCCGAAGTAGGAAATCTCTCGTCAGACTCCCAATCTGCCTTCACTTAATTCCCAGGTAGGACTCCTCATGGCTGGCATCTACTTGGAAATTCACAGGCTACAGGTCTGTGTGTGTGTGTGTGTGTGTGTGTGTGTGCGTGTGTGTTTGTGTGGGTGTGCGTGTCTGTGTGTGTATTGTAAGGATGCTAAGGATGACCAGCAGCATCAGGGATTACACCATAACCTCATACCCACTGACCTTAAAGCCATGAGTCACTCTTGAGAGGACCCTTTGAGGTTTGGTTTGGTTCTCTTTACGTTGGACGACCAACAAGACGTCTGTATTTTCCACAGCACTTCAAAGTCCAGTAATACTTTACATGAAGCCGTTCCTTTCCACAAGTGTTATTAACTATAGTAATAAACTGTAATATCATGGAACGGTTTGGTGTCTTACTATGCTGTATTAATTATCTGCGTTTCTCTGTTTACCGAATGCATCTGTCGTATGCAATAAAACAGTGAAGGCTTTAAAGGGATGGCAATTAACACAGTTATGATATCAAACATCTTATAGGCTAAGGGTTAGGGGTAAGTTTAACAGTGAGGTTAGAATTTGCTTTAGGGTGAATTCTGTAAAAGGTCAGACGAACATAGACTTAGAAGGTCATATGCAAACAACTGTGTTGTATGGCTAACGCAATTAAATACTTGTTCACTTAGATGTCAACCTTGACTGTATTGTTTTACGCATTCATTACAAATGGACTAAAACATACAACAATCTAGCACAATAACTATATTAGAAAATTATGAGTGGTAAATATTTGTTTTTCTCATCTCTGTTGAAACTGCAGATTAGGACAACAAAAATAAATGAGAATCAGGGTTACATATTGTTGATCAATGAATACGTATCTATATTCTGCTACATTATTGATTACTACTAACTGTTTGATAATAGTCATACTTCTATTTTTGATTGATCTTCCTGTCTCAAATTTTTTTTCTTAGAATTGTCATTATGTCAGACCTCTTATATATCTGTTCAAAGGATACCATTGTCTGTATAGTATGGCACAATCCTATCTGGATGATGAGATACATTTCAGTAGATCCTGAGGTACAGATTTTCATGAATGAAATGGACAGTGCAAGCTAACACGGCACAGATGTTAAATCAATCTCCCTTGCATATGGCATTAGCATGTTTTCAACAGGTACTGTATATCATTCACTCTCTGGAGACAAGTCTATTTAAGGCCTCTTGTAATCATAGCCAGGTTTTTCTTAAATTAACTTTCCCTCTACGATATTGCACTCTTTGTTGTGAAAAAAAAAATATTACCAGCCTCAAGAGAGGTAGTTATGAGGGCAACTTTGGGACCTAGCTTTGTAAAAGAGGAATAGATAATGAATTGTACCAAATGTATACTGTATATCTGTGGACTGTAACAGGTGATGACATGATGAGGAGAGCTGTGAAGAGCTCAGGTTACCAGCAAGTGCAGTGCAGAATTTGGCCCTAAACCATGTACTGAGGCGACTGTGGTTCTTTTCTATGGGTATGAATAAGTAATTTATTCCGTCTTTGGGCCACTTTGAACGTCTCCCATTCACTCCTCATAGATTTATATCGCTTTTTTGTTCTCCACATCTATGGTAGATTTGGAGTTTTGCGTGCTTTGAGAAAAAGTAAATGGGAGATTTAACAGATGTTGCTTTTTCAATCAATTGATAGGCTTGGGTATCTATCTTAAGGTTTATTTTCTTACACCTCGTAAATCTTTGAATCTTTGTGGAGGGCTTTTAACTCAAGAGGGTTTCCCTCAAAATCCAGGAGAATCCATAACTAACTTGTTTTGTTGTGGGCTCAGTGGGGGTGTAGGGGGGTCCCTATTGAGATACTTCCACTTGTAGTGTTGAAAAACATCCCCCCTCGCTTCCCTCCCCTTAAATCTAGAAGAATGTGTCTCATTCCCAAGCCCTGATGGCATTGGAGAGGTTGCACTGGCTCTATCTTTTTGCTTGTATTGGTGGCACGCACACTAACTGGACGAAACCAGTGAATTGTTCAATGTTTTTCCCTGCACACACTGCATTCCCCTTACTTACCAATGATCGCAATCCAGCAGTTTCCTTCGCTCCTAACAGGGGATTCCGTTTTCCCCCTGCAAGCAGTTTTGTTGAAGTATGTTTACACTTTGGACAACAGTCTTAATTGAGCACAGAGCGGGGTTGCCCAATACATTTGCATTTGAATCAAAAGGCGCCGATCTCCAGCCAATGTGTGTGTGTGTTGAATGCTGTCCTCACAGTTACCATAACAAGTCAAACGTTATTTTGTGATAATGTTTGCTTCTCACCAAAACGTTGGGTCAATGTATTTCAGTCAATATGGTATTATTTCAACAGTGAATAATATACATGTAATGGCTATCGACATTGGCAGGCTTTCATATGGTTTTGAAGCAGTCTTTGACTGGAGGCATTGTGGAGAGGGTTCTAGCGGTTTTCTTACAGGAAAAGACTGCCATGTTGGTTTTTATCAGTTAGCTGTGTGCCAGCTGTGTAGACCTCTTTGTCTCTTCCTCTTTAATGGGCAACAGTGGCATTAGGGAAATAATGAATCACCATTTTAATTGATGTATTTTATGGAGGAGCTTACAAAATGCTTGCTCTTTACAGGTTAATTGGTTACAGCGTCAGGAAATAGAGTTGTATCCTGCTGCTGTAAGTCCAGCAATACGGTATGCACTCTGTCCTCCATGTTTATGCTGAAATTTGGCATATTTGGCTATTAATACTACTTGCCCTGGGGTATATATATGGGGTTGAGCTTATATAAGGTGCACACTTTAAGAGGGTCTTCCCTGTCTACAGGTGGCCTGTGTAAAATTGTTGAGAAAGAAAATCCACAATCCCCTTGGTGTCATTCTTTTTAATTGTTACCAGTAGTCTCTCTCTTTTTTGGAGTAACACATTAAAGCTTAGTTGCAGTCTTAATGGATTTGCTCCAGAGTTTCCAAAGAAAATTATTTTGGGTTTAAAATCTGTTTTTGATACGAGAAGACAAATAGTTGGGTATAAAGGGAAACAATAAAGAGTTGCCGGAAATGTGAGAATTGTGGAAAAAGAGGCTATGGGAGGTAACAAAATAACAATGGAGGCTCTCAAAACAAACTAAATGTCTATAAATACACCACACCCTGTTGTCAATAAGCGTAGGGTCTCTTAAACACATAAGGCATAAGATGTAGTCAAATCCTTTTTCAGGGTGAAATGAATTCAACCTTAATGAAAGAAGAGACATTACAAACGGAGACAACTGCAAAGAAGGACTAAATCATACATCATCTTATTAAAGAAAAAACATACAACAATCCTGACATTGAGGCCTACTGAGAACTACAGTATGAGATGGGTAAGGTAGGACATGAAAAAGACATTGAATGTATTGACCCAGCCTTAGACTTATTATCTTACCACTTTAACACCAGAACCACCAGAAGTAAATAGGCTGAGAATGTAGAACAATGGCAAAAGATACAATGGCCATACACTGAGCTGTTATCTGGTGGTCACCCTTTTTTTCCGCCACAGGCTCTTGTAAAGCCCCAACTCTCATACTGGATGTTAATTGCTGTTGTTTACAAGATTGGAAACTGGACTGGATAATAAGCATATTGTATGCCTATATTGTATATCTCAAGAGCGCCCGGTCCCAACACAAGCTCTTCTCCTGTCTGGCGGAATCAACTCCCCACCTTCATCAGGGACACTGACTGTCTCCCCACCTTCAAGAAAAGGCTCAAGATGCACTTGTTCCGGGAGTACAACGGCACTTAGGAATGCATGGCTGGACCTGATGTTAGTTTCCTCCAGGATCACAATGACTCTTATTGAGAGACTTGTTGCTCTTGTTGGTTAGTTGTAACGGTTTTAAATTCTTGTACTCGCTGTGAAATATTTTACTGTTGATTGTTTTTCTACAGGTATACTCTTGCACTTTTTGAGTTTCATGTTGTTTAATTGTAACTTGTTTAACTGCATGCTCTTATGGTTCTTCCCTTTGGCACTTATTTGGTTTTTCACAATGTATGCTTCATGTTTTGGCTGCTCGCAATGTTTGGGGCTATCTCATTGTTATGATCAGTGACCTATGCTCTTTTGTAAAGCGCTCTCTTGGAAGTCGCTTTGGATAAAAGCGTCTGCTAAATGCATAAATGTAAATGTAAGGTATTTGCTACTGTGGTCCATGTTCGATAATTATCTGTGTTTCACTTCTGTTTACGGAATTGATACAAATTGTTAAAATAATGAGTTTTGTAGGCTTAGGGTTTGTGTAAAGTTTTCAGGACAATTCTGTAGAAGGTCTTACACAGTCCAAAATCATGTTGTCTTTAAGCTAATTTTGCTTAAAGACAAGTGGCTGCAACGGTAAATGTAAGAAAACAAATTACACAAATTTTTATCATTAAAATTGATACGAGCGCTAATGAGATTACATCTAGAACACCCTTCGCAATTCTTCTATTAAATTAAATGGTACATATTACATTTCATATGCTGAAGATGCACACTGAGGAGATCCATTTATAATGTAATTAACGAATCATTACTTCACACCAGTGGAACCGACTAACTAAAAATGCTTCTAATCATCAAAAGCTCTGACAATTTGTAAACCTTTCCATTCTTTGAAGGGAGGATTTTCACAAGTACTGTATATTCAGAAGCACATTCTTGGTCTTTCGAGCCAGATGCCTCTGTATTTGGGCAACAGAAAAGGCGAATCATGCATTAAGCAGTTAAAATTAATTTACCAAAACATTTGAACTTGATCAAGGTTAATTTCCTCCTGAATGCCTCCTTTCCCCTTTACTTATCGGTACTTGCCTAATCAAAACCATTGTACCTGTAAAACTGAAGGCCTTTCTGGTCATGGTTTTAACAATGCGCTGGTGGGCCTGGTAATTCACATGAATAAGGGAGTCCTCTGCAAGTTTTCCAGTGGTGACTATGTAATTTTCCATTGGAATTCCTCAAGGCATCTGATTATAGTGGTGTTTCCCAGTGAACCCGCGGTAATGCCGAAACACTTGTTTTGTTTTGTTTTCGTTCGGGATGTTGGAAAGAATGCGTTTCCAAGATAGCCTACGCCTGCCAAGGACCCTTGACGAGGCCTTGTCCTCCACAACCACTCCCAGATGCGTTTTATGAATACGTTTTCCTCATTATTTTGAGCTTTACTTGTTTGGCACAGGGAGGACCATGTTCTCCAAAGCATAGAAATAAATGGTTTACTATTATGAAATGTGGGAAAGTCAACAGCTCTAGATATGGCCTCTCTGGTTTGAGGTTTTGTTTGCAGAGCCATGTCATATTACAACACGTGTAACATGACTGATCCCAGTGAACCCAAAGAAAACAGTTGCACCCAGAACATCTCATGTTTCCTTCTTTGACAATGACAGAACAATGATGTCACATCGGCTTAAAAAAGCCCTTCTAATGAACTCAAGTTGAATATTGCATGTTAGTGGTTGGATGTCTATCAAGTCAGTAGGATTTAATGAAAGGAAGACAATTTCTGTGTTTCTTTATTGCTAGGCTACAGACTCAGGCTGTAACTTCATCTTGGGGATTCACAAAATTTTTAAGGACTCCTCACAACCCATAATGCTGTTCCTTTCTGAGCATGCACAGAAACAGTTAAATATTTCGTAGGCTAGGTATGAGAACTCTCAAGTTCCTATTCAACAAAGCTCACTCCAACAACCACACACACGTATGGTGAATGCTGGCCTCTACTGTGATATAGGCAGCCACAAGTTGCACCTCAGTTTATGTTCGACTCATGGCGCAGCCCTTCAACAAGCCGGTGACTACATGGGCATTGGTTTCTCTGCATCCAAGTGGTTTATCCGCTCCAATACCTGTGAGTTTAAGGCAGGGACAAAATATTTCCTTGCGTGAGCATCGTTGTACTCACTCCTGTTACGCCAAATGCGTTGCAATAATTTCTAAGCGTAAAACAAACTTTCAGAGGAAAAGCTGTAACCCTCGCATTTTTCATATTTTGCTCACATTGAAACACCTGTATAAGTTAGGTTTCTTAGCATGAGTGGTGTAAATTGATATTAAGTGCTGACCATCTGGATGCAGAGAATAAATTCAAGAATCTCCAACACATCCACACAGCTTTTAATCTTGATACTACCTTTTCAAATGTAAAAGATTCGGACCTCCATCCACAAACAATGTCAACATTCGTCAGTGGTGCCAAACTCAAATAAAAAAACATGCCCTCCAACCTACAACATCAACAGTTCTGACCATATGTGACCAGAGCCTGTAGGTCTCGGCCTGCTTCATAAGAGGCTCTTATCCGCGTCCACTACCGTTAGATCTACCCAAGGCAGCACTGGGTAGGGCAGCACCCCTGACATGTACCAAGCACCTACACCCTTACAAGAAACAAGGGATTAGAATCACTGGAGGTGGGGGGTGGTTGGCTGGGTGGGGGGGGGGGGAGACAAAGGACGATGGACCTGATGCTGAACCAATACTGCTGTGGCAATGTGTGCAAGATTGCTGGCAGGTGGAGCCAATTGGCGAACAATGGGCCGGTCTGGGGCTTGAAGGGCCGATGATTGTTGACATATGGGGCCCCCAGAGCCCGAGAAGAAAGCAATCAGGTTGAAGGGGAGGAGGAGGCAGTGAGATGGTTGTGATCGGGCGGATGCAAGAGCGGCATGATGTCAGCCTGAGTCAGCGCAACAAACACACACACACACACACACACACACAGACAGACACACTTTGTTTCGCATGACCTTCAGCAATGCTGATGTCATGCCCGGACTGCTATGGGGGGCACACAACTGTTTTGGCTGCCGGCGGTAGTGGGGGTCGCAAGCGCACTTAACGAGATCATTGTACACGGGCGCCATTAAGGCTGCCCTGCTCAAAGAGAATCCACGTTCTACCGGGAGGTCAAGTAAGATTGGGGTTTGACTGCCGTCTCTAGTTTTGGAGCTCCATGCCCTTCAATCTGGGGGAATTCCCTCTGTTTTATTATCAAGGCTTTATGAGTTTGATTTGTGCCACTGGTTGTTCTCTGGATGAATCATCCATACTGCTGTTCTTACATTTGAGGATTAAGTACTGGGACTGGCAGGAAGAAACATGATGCTTGATAGTAATTACCATGAGAAGAAATAAGTGAAATTTGATTCCACTCATGGTGGTAGTAATTAGATTCAAATAGGGAGAAAGATAGCTTCAAGTGTATGACTAAACTGTTCAAGAAACCTGAAAGTAACAACTTTAACGACCCAGTAATCATCTTTATTATAGCTTATCCTCATGGTGGACTGTAATTGAACTCAAAACGGCCAAAAGAATAAAGTAGCCCAGAGTGTGATGCTCAAACAATTTCGAAGATTTTTCTGGGAAACGCAACGTCAAATAAATGAAATTACAGAATGAGATGCATCCATAATGAAACATTTCCAAGGGAACAGCACCTGGAGTCTCTCTGAGTCTCAGTAACGTCCAGTACCTCATCAGCAGCGCCATAATGATTTTAACACTGAGCTTTATTCCGGTTGTAACCATAGCAGAGTCTGAATTCATACAGCTGGCAATCACTTTAGAGAACGAAAGAGAGAGGAAGGGAAAGGGAGGAGAGAGAAAGGAGGGATCTACCTGTATGATAGAGATCAGTTCCCTCAAAATGACTTCAGTGCTGGTCCTTTTTGGGACTGGCGAACATGTTCTAATTCCAATAGGACTTCACAAATTTCCACTGAAGTATTGTCTTATCTATTTAATATATTTTAGGCAAGAAGGTGGTCCCTTACACAAAAAGCAAAAGAATCGTAACAGAAAAACAAACTTAGAAATATGTTATAAAATGACTAAATGTAATAAAATAATTCTAACTGAGATGCTGCTATGCTTAGGCATGCGGATGTTGGAGTAATAAGAACAAACTGTGAATTGGTAGAGTTTGGGATTGGATCAGTAGAGGGAAAGGATTTACAAGACCAAAGGTTTTTGTAAGTGGGACTCGTAGTTGAGAAGCCAAATTATTCTAACCTGTCCACTGTCCTTAACTTGCACATCTTCTTGAATATATGACACAATATGTCTCCTGGAAAAATGTAACCCTAATATTGCATTGTATAGGTGTTTCTCAGGTGTTACATAGGCCGGTGGACTGGTGCCCAAAGTGAATTACATGTTTTTATTGTATAATCAGTAAGACTTCCAACTCACCTTTCAACATTCACATTACTCTTTATCTCAGACTAATACATAAATTAACACATTAATAAAATGTCTGTTATTTTGGATGACAGATGGTCTGATATCAATCCAAGTCTTTACATTACATAAATACTTTTTTTTGTAGTTTAATATAATATTATTACTGTTTTAACACAGGGATAAAGTGACCATGTAAACCCACAACCTTCACTCAATATGACAAAAAAAACTTCCATTACAAAGCAATAGAAAATGTTCTGTGGTCACATTTTCAGGGCTTCATAAATGTATTCTTAGAATATGATATGGAGACTGCCGTTACACATTTTCCACAAAACTGGATCTGCATTTGTAAAATGTTTCTTTTTCTTAGTGAGAGAATGTAATCATATTCCAACTGTCTTGCACAGAACTATTTAGCCACTCCTGTTCTGTAGCTGAGCAACATGCAAACAGACCAAGCTCATTTAGGAAGCAGACAGCACCGCTATACGATACCCTTCCACTTAAGCCGTGGTCTGCTTCCCTGGCTTCCTTACACTGGAGAGTGGGGTGCAAATGGAAAGAATGAATTTATAATGTTTCATATTTTTTTATAGATATATTTGAATGTGCATGTTTTCCTAATTTGTGTTCCGCCTAATAGCATTTTCGTTTACACAGTAAAACAAAGCTCCCAAGTGAGCCCACAGACTGTGGGAAAATTACATTAGGATAAAGCAATCAGTGGATTAACCCACAGTCATGGCGGACTTGGCACTCCGAATAGTACCGATCACAACAGATGAGGAAAAATTCACATGGGTCAGTGCTATAAGATCAATGGCCGTTTCGCAAGTTCTCCGGCCTCCTTCAACAGGGAATGTATAGCAGTTAAGGTTTATATGGTATCCTACAAGCCATATTTGGGCCTTTGATCTTTCAAGAGAAGGAAATGTTACCCCGAGTCATACACGAGTGAAAAAATACAGACTCCAGCTAGTGTTTATATTTGATTTTTCATTGAAAGGGAGGGGAAAAGAGAAGAAGGGGGGGGGGGAAGGTTCAGATGAACTAATATTTCAGTGAATGTAAAATCAGCTGGGTTTATTTTAAAGTAGCCCTCTATTTTTACAGTAATTTGTGCTGTTCATTTCATAATGTTAGTTTTGGATCTTTCTTGGTGAGAGTACAGAGCTGTGGTAGATTAGCCATCTGCACAGTGTAAACACAGACCTCTTCTGTTCTAAGAAAAGAACTGCAGGGATGATGTTAACGGTATCTCGCCTCAACACGTGGTGCTTGCTACATTACTCAGATGTCTGCTCTTTATGGATGTATATGTTCTGGGCCCATGAATTATAAGAAGGAGAATGGCCATTGATTGAATTGTCATTTCTCCAATGCATAAGCTATGGGTATCATATCAAGGTACTTCTGTATGGCCTAATTGCTCAGAATATGGATACAGACAGAAATGGCTGGCCTTATTACCATTTTACGGGCAAGATTACCTGTTGTTGCTGTGTCACAAGACAAAAGAGAAAGCAGCTCCCATGGCAACATGGAGACGGATGGTGAGGGCGTTAGCCGCTCAGGAGAACCCCAGAGTTTTCTCAGAGCATGCTGGCTTTATGGAGCTGCGTTTTAGGTGGTCCAGCGGAAAGTCAGAGCACTCTCAGGGTCTGCACAGTGTTGTACTCCCGCCCCCCCCCCTCCTCCACCACCACCACCGGTAAAAAAAAGAAAGAAAAAAAAAGACCAAATGTTATTTTTTTTCTCTTGCACCCTTTTTTTTTGCTTTTCAACTTGTTTTCCCTCACGGCCGCCTTAATGAGACATCAAAGAACAATCAGAGGCCGGGCTGTGATTTGGAGCTCTGTGAAGTTGCGGGCTGGAGGTTCCAGGTGCATGTGCCAGTATTGGGCAGGCATGGACAGTATAGCGATGTCTACAGGGTTGGTGAGCCTATGAAGGCTGGGTGGGAGGTACAGATGGTGGGGGTGGTGATGGGGGGGGGGGGAAGAGGGGGCAGGAGGCTCTAATTACCCATCTATGGCACTCTGAAACTAATGAGAATGATGATAGTATTGTATGACTGAGGACCATTTGCATATACACGTACATGTACATGCATGGCACATTGCATATTCATTCATTTGGGGACCAGACGCCTTTTCATTGGACATTTTGGCAACGTTAAGGATGAATGGCTCCAGACATAATATGGTATCTAAAGTTTTTTTTTCAGGAATTCTGAAAGACTTTGGAAGCTTTGATGTGCAGTGTGAGCCTATATCTCTGGCACAACAGTTAGATGTAAAGAAAATAGTTTTTTTTCAGGTTATTTAATATTCATGTTTACACAGAGCTCCATATCGAGCCACCCTGTATTGACACACGTTTCACAGCTAAAGGTGCAGGCACACCAACACACAATTTTCCATTCCATTCCAAAGGCCCTGGCACATATTAGACTGTAGATTCTGATAGGTGACAGAAAAGTTTGAAAGGGAAATACAGAATTGTGTTTTGCCATTCGATGTGTTCACAGAACTCTCTGGACCTTCATAATCCAATATGAACTCCGGTATTAAGACCCCTCACCTTTAGCTTTCTTTCTGCAGGGGGTGCCCATTAAGCCTCCATATCTTTGTGCTTTGACACTGAGTCAAGGTGAGTCACAGTGTTTTGTACAAATTGTGCAAGCTGTGATCGCATTGAATTTACTACATAGAAATGTTTTCAAATTACCTTAGGTATTAGACATAAGATGTTGTCGGGAGAGTTGGAACCTCACCATCATTAATCGTAATACTTAACAGAATACTCTGAATAGAATTCTGAGCTCTGAACCAATTTCATGCAACGTGAAACAAACTTCCATTACACAACCCAAGACAATGATGACCCTTTGCATATAGCAGAAAATGGGACACAAGGTCAAACTAGGAAGGCTTCTTTCAAAGTGTATGCGTGCAAATACATGCACAATAACTGTACAAAGGCACGGCAGTGACATTGCTGCATCTGTCAACTTCCTCTCCTGTTCAAATCTGGCATCAACATACTGTAGAAGAAAAGGTGTGCTATTTGTCTGATTGTTACCCACCATTATCTTTCCCGTTTGCTCCCTGCTGTCTGTCCACAGTGTGCTCTCCAACAGATGATAATTGTGCTCTTCCTGGAGGTGTGTGGGGGGGTTTGCATATGATAACTTACTTCTGACCGCCAATCCATTGTCTACCATTGTCCTCCAACAGCTCAGGAGGACCGAGCACCTGGGGAGCGGCTTTGTTCTTCTGCCATGGCTCGATGCAAATGGCCTCCCCTTGTTCTATTTATCTCCCAGATGACAACCATTAACATCTAATTAATCATCATCCCCCCTCATGAAGACCAAACTAGCTGGTGAGTTTGTTCAGCTCAAATGTTGCCCTTTAACTGGCCTGTCTCCATCTGTCAGTTTAGTTCAGGAGACTGAATTTATTACTCCGGTGAGGATGTTTTCAGACAATGTACTGTCTTATGTATAGCTGAATAACACAATTGTTGATAGCTCTACAGGTAATACAACCACACATACTTTAAATGAACACTGTATTTCTTTGGAACAATGTCAGATGAAAAGACATTTGGCCCATTCAAAACAAAGTTCACAGCCCTCTTTCTCAATTGGTGGAGTTGATGCCCATTCTATACCCATGATTCCCCTATTCATGTGTTTTTCCTCACCTGGACTAACTCTCCGATTTTACCATCACAAACCACCAGCACCAGTCCACTAACCTCCAACTCCAACCCTTCAACTAGTAGCACTCCCACTTCAACCAAAAGCCTTACAGTTTTCCAATTGCTAACACACTAAAATGACATGCACGGCACAATTATTTAAACTGACACTCAGAGAGCGAAACCTCTTGTCATGTCTCCAAACGTCTAAACACATTTTATGCTTCACACACTTTTTGCAATTCAAAATGGCACTTTTTAAATGCAATGAACATGGTTCTCGGCATAAGACACAACAATCTGACAAAGTCACATGTTTGCAATTTCAAAACACTGCCATTCAAAATGACAATACATGAGATAATTGGCCAATATATGTGCCACCTGGCCAAACACCTCAATGGTCAATTTTTACCACTTCAATCAGGAAGGAAGCACTGAAAAGACCACAGATGAGCACCTTTTTTTTGCAACAACAAACAAAGTACACTACACGCAACATTGTTTCCCAGTGTACTGGATAACACCATATTGACTGATTTCTGTTCTTTGTTTTCAGGGAGTACTCAAAATGGATGCTCATGCAATCCCACATGAGTTCATCTTTATAGATGAGGCTGGGTTCAACCAAGCAAAGACCAGAAGAAGGGGGAGAAACGTCATTGGCCACAGAACCAGTGGCGGCTGGGAAACCCCCATAGCCACCGCGAGGCGGGGGGGGCCCCCACGCCCCAAGGGCCCCGCCCTGCATAGGAAAAAACAGACTAAAACAGACTAAAAACAGACAGACTAGCCTATATAAAAATATATCTATATATAAAAAAGGAAAAAACTTTGAGGGCGCTTATTGAGAGCCCCAAGTTTCAACTGCCAGGTAAAGGAATCCCGTAATGTAGGCAACGTAACTGATCTTCATCCACTTCCATGGGTCTCAAATAGTCTCAAAATCCCTGAATCTGGCAACAATGGCTTTTGCGTATCTTACGTGCACTACTACGCCATTACGCCTCTTGAACGCGCACATTTCAAAAATGCTAATCATTACGTTTTGCTAGATGACGGTAGAGACATGAGTAAAAGAAAATATGCAAGTGGTGCTCAAAAGCGCTAGCCTGGGTGCCAGACAAACTTAGCCCGCCCACAAAAAAAATGTGGTCGGGAAGTTGGGTCTGGGCTCGCTCGGTTGGGGAAAAACGTTGTCCGAACAAGAGCTGTTCGGACCAATCAAATTGTCAGGGCGGGCTTTATACGATGATGGACAGATGATCAACAGTAACGTGATCAACCACCAAAGAGCGCTTGGGTTGAATTCGTTTTCAACAAACAACATACTACGTTGCTCTGATTGGTTGTAGGTCTATCCAATTGAGCGAAGAGGCATTTTTTCCCGGTTCGGTTGAAACACGCCCCACACTCACAGCCCAACGGAACGGTATCAGACTCATATTCTGACTACAATTATGAGTATGACAACGTCAGGCTACAAAAGAGCAGCAGCAAACTGTTGTCTGAACAAGCTCGAGCAAAACACCCGAAGATTCCACACTTATTTAGACCAGCCAGAGAGGAAGCTATCATCAGCATCTCCACGGACGAAACACTACCGCAGCCGCAGGTAGCTAGCAGCACCACGTCTTCACCAGCAACCAACAATAAATATACTTGTTTACTTATTGTCAAGCATAAATGTTTTCCTTTCCCTCCATTGATTGTGTGTTATTTCATAGTGGCGATGCTATCCTTGGTGCTGAACTACTATCAGAAGGCTATGTCTTTAGTTTTGAACAATGACAAATAGGCTGCTGTTATGCTGACGCAATTGTGCTTTTGTTATTTTTTAGTTCTCGCTCACATTACTGAATATAGGCTATAGTTAAAGGTAGAAAGCAATCAGTCTATTGGCAGTGGTATAAGATAATAGATGGAGATACATTTTTAGTGGATTTAGGGGAGGGGCCTCTAGCTCTGATTTTGCGGGGAGGCCTCAGCAAAGTCCCGGCTGCTACTGCACAGAGCCATTATAGATGTTCCTGGCCAACGTGGTGGGAACATCACAACGTGCGTTGCCATCTTCAATAAGCATGGTGTCCTCCACGGTCATGCCAACCGTGAACCGTACAACACAGCCCATATTCTCACATTTCTGGACAGACTCCACAACATTCTCATACCACCAGAGCGTATGACTGATGCAGACCATCATAGAAACCGGTACGTTGTAGTATGGGACGTCAGCTTTCATCGTGCAGCCCCAGTCCAAAACTGGTTTGCTGACCACCCTCCATTTCTCATGCAATACCTCCCACCATACTCACCATTTCTGAACCCCATAGAAGAGTTCTTTTTCGGCATGGCATGGAAGGTATACGACCGGCAGCCCTTTGTGCGCATGCCTCTTGTGCAGGCTATGGAAGAGGCAGGTGATGAGATGGATGTGTGTGTGATTCAGGGATGGATAAGGCCCTCAAGGAGCTTCTTCCCTCGATGTCTGGAAAGGGAAGATATTGCCTGTGATGTGGAGGAGGCGTTGTGGCCAGACCCAGCTGTGCGGCAAGATGCTCCCTAATTATTTTTATTGCCTCTTTTTTTTCTATATATTTTTTCTATACATTTTTTATGCAATTTTCTTTTTCAGTTTACTGTTTTTTGTGAGCATATTTTTGTTCAGTCCAATGTAAATATATCTGCTGTGCATATCTTACACTGACTTGTTTGGTTAAAAATAAACAAATAAAATGTTTCAACAGCATGTGTGTGTATCTGCAAATATTTCTGTGCATGTGAACAATCTGAAGAATTTTTTAAATTTAAACTATTTTAATGTTATGGCAAAGCATACTAAAGTATGTGTGCCATTTTGTGCAAAAGTTTGATTTTGATAATGCTATATGTAGTTTTGATTGCAGTGCTTCATTTTGCAGGATATATGAGGTGTTTTGCAGTTTGGGTGTATGGTTTTGTGAATTGTGTGAAGTATTTTGATAAAACCAGCCTAGTTTGCAAAATTGTGTTTTAGCAATTGGAAAACAACTGTAACAGTCAACAGTTAACAGTCAAAGTCAGCAGATCGCTAGTATCAAGATTGCCTAACGTTAGTAATAGGGAGTTGTGTGCCCAGTGGCCGTTTAGCACTCTGTGGCCACTGGCTAGCCAGCTCTTTTTCACCTTGTTTCCCGCAATAAAGTCATAGATGGAGTAATCACTGAACACACAGAGAGAAAGCTGAAGATCACTTAGAACCAACTAGTGCCAGATCAGATAGGACTGTTTTTTTTCAACTGTGAGGAAGTAAAAGGCAAAGAGTTGGGCTTTTTCAAGTTGCAAGGAAATACTAGCATAAAAACATTGCTGCTTAATGTGTGTATCTGGTGGCAATTCCTATGAACTTCACCGGCGACCTCTGATAGAGAAAGACATTGCGAAGACAAGCTTCAAAAGGGAACTCTATTCTTATTTCCGGAGTAAATGTTCAGGTGGAGGGTTCTTTGATACGCAGGTGCACTCTAAGTGGCTTTTCTTAGAGCGGCCCTTCAAAATCAATTCAAGTTTCTTCACTTCCGAAAAGGTAACTGCGCCGAAAAGACAAGGCTAATGTTACAGTGACACAAGTAATTCTGTACGTACTTTTGGCTTTGAGGTCAATGGAATCTCTTTTTTGTTTGACCGATGTGACCAGGGTGAAATCACCATAATTTATCTGTCAGGCAAAGTGGAAGTTTATGTTTCAGTAAAAACCTTATGCAGACATTATGTTCCTGAAAACATCAGGACTGAATCATATTCCAGTGAATCATATTCCAATGAATCCTTTTCCAATTTGGCCATCCATTGTCAACTGTAATGGCTTCTAGACATGGCAAAGCAACCTGAGAATTCAGATATAACTTTTGTTTATATGTTTCTCACAAGACCAATGAGATTGGTGACACCATGACCTGAGTCAAGTGCCTCCTTCAGATCTTCAGAAGACCTACAGTGACTTTTGATCTGTTAAAAAATAAATAAAAATTTCTCCCTTTTCCACAGACACCTCTCAATTTTGTTTCAAAGAAATTAGAGCCAAGATGAATCAAAGCGGCAAAACCGAACTTTTTTTCTCCAAGCCCGGGTGCTTTTGCCAATCAGCATGTGCTCGGAATGAATTATGTGATGACGTGGCGGTTATGTCTGCCAATCTATGCAAAACCGTAGGTGTGTACAAAGAGATCTATTACCCACCACCCATATACCCCAGATGCAGGAAAACAGAAACTGTAACACTATCCCAAATCTTTCTCCGCTGTGCAGCATTATGGCCATAAATCATTTCCTATGCCGTGTTTTGGAGGATTTGTAGCAATAATAGGCCGTTGCTGCCATTCACATCCTGTTCATTCAGAGCTAGCCATGGGAAAAAACCTTCTGGGTCTTAAGATTTGGTCACATTTGGTTTAATGTTGCAGTCTTACCTTGTTTTGACCTGGCTTCTAAACCTGATAATGTGTTTCTATGGGTTGCCCGCTCAATCCGAACTCAGATAGCTTTGAAACTGCACAAGGGCTGAGCGAAACAATGTTTTGGAAGGAGTCCACATGACCTCTTTCGACCGTTTGATCTTGTTGTTTTTTTGGGAGGTTCTGCTGGTAAGGCATGAATACTGTTTGTCGAATAATATTGCCATTGTCACATCTAATATATATTTTGATTATGATTGTGTCATTTGCTGCTGGGATTTTCATTATTGTTATGTCTGTGATAGAGGGGCCTCCTTGTAAGGGTCATGTGACTGTACACTTTCTGAAAGGTCTTTGAATTTCTCTTCTAATTCCATTGTCACCTTGTCTGACTGTAGGTCTCTTGTTTTATATAAGCTGCTGCAATTGTGAGTTTTACCTTGTCACTTAACTATGAAGCTTTGATCTCATGTCTTACAGTAATGTACTGGTTAATTATAATCACAATAAAAAGCTTTTGAATGCATTCATGTTAAATATAACAAGTCAGTCTGCTTGTCACATTGCATTCTACAATTAGCAGATTTTCTGTTTTAACTAAACACACATGTCGCACAGCTTAGTAATGGATTGGGTTCTGACCCGATGCTAAGAAGAGCACATCGAAACTGTTTAGTAGGCATCAGTTTCTAAAGTTCATAATTACTTCGGAAACAGCTAAGACTCGGGCACAGCGCAGGGGAGGAATACTGACCTGAATGAGTCAAAGGCGGGACTCCATTTCCGACATCCCCGTGAATGTTCTCCCCCAGGTAACCTTTCCAACCTCTCTGCTGTCACCTGCTGATGCAAAAGCTGCCGTCGTCCGAGCCATGGATGTGTTCAATATTAATAGAGGATAACATCATCCATGGGCAGAATAGTCCATCAGGGTTCACCTCTTTTTATGGCCATCATAAAGGGGCTACTGCATAATTATTTCCCATGAAGCACCTGCCTAACAGGTTCCCCTTCTCAGTCTGACAGTCTGTAGGAGCCATTTAACAGACAAAAGTGATGTATCACTTTCCTTCCTCGTAATAAAGAGATAATGGTTTGTATAAACAGACAGGTTCGGACACAAGACTGACTCACTGTTTTTATAATGACAAGACCATAATGGGGAACCGACGCATGTAGCTAAATCAACGACGTGCTTGCTGACATGCAAGAGATGACTGCAGGAGTTTCCAAGGTCCCCCATTTCCTCCGGCTGACTTTTATTAACTTCCTGTGCTGTCCTCTTTTGTGAAGGGCTTCTAGTGGGGGAAGTTGAGCGTGGATAAGCATATACATGGTCAGTTCTGAGGTCGACCCCAAGAAAAAGAAACCTGAACCATGGGAAACTGATTTGAAGTGCATGTGTTGATGATTCAATCTCATACGTGAATAAATATCTTGGTTGCTTTTTAAATTTAATCTGTCGAAATTATTTAAAAAAAATGATATGGCTAAACTGAGATACTAACTAACCTCAGTTAGAAATAGTTAAGCGTTAGCCTACACTCATGTCATTATAGCCAGGACTGAAGGCAGACATACTATACAAAAAATCTGTAGCACAACAAAACAACTTAATGTACTGAACAGGAATCAAACTTTATAATTTTGGATTACAAGCATCCATCTATTTGTTGGTAGTACTATGGAACTATACTGTCATCAACATGTCACCAAATCTGGTAACACTTTATAATAAGTCAACGCTTTTTGGCATTTACAAAGTGTTAACTAACAGTTAGTTAATCCTTTATAAAACATTTTGAAACATTAACAATACGTTATTAAATAGTTATTAAGCTTACTATTAAACACTATGTTGATCATTAATAAACACTGTTAAAAATTATGGATTTTATTCATAAGACAATTCATAAGGTGTTTGATAACTGCATTATCATACTTTATAGACAGCTTGTTAATATAGTTGCAAACCAGTAGTTTAAAAGGTGTTAGTGGTACATGAACTGGTATAGAAAGCATTAGCAAATGGTGAACAAACCATTTACATTACTTTTACAAAGCATGAGTAAATAACTAACAACATTTGTACTTATGTCTTTAATTAATGTACGCCAAGTTGAATACATTATGTACACTAATACTTAGCAGATATCTTAACAACTATTTTATAAAGACTTACTAATGATGCAAGTAATGCAAGTTATAAAGCATTTACTAGCTGTTAGTTAAGGCTTTTGCGTGACCTAATCTAAAGTGTGAACTATCTATGCCTTATTAAACATTTATAGAAATGTTTAATAAGTCCCACTATATAGATTTTGTGTTTTTGTTTTTTTAGAAGAAATAGCTGTTAATTTATTTACCTGGGTAATAAAATAGTATTTTATTTCCAATAAGAAGCAATACAGTAGAATTGGTATAAAAGTTGGTTACCCAGACATCCCAAGTGTCCCGGAAGGTCCGGGAGTGACGCCCGCAAATGCTGTACAATCTCCCGGAAATCGGGGATTTTGTATTTCGAGCGAGCCAGAGACTGTCTAATGGTCATTTCTGGTAGAGATAGGTGCATATCGCGCGTCCTGATTGCGTCCGGTGGTGTGTGTGTGTGTGTGGGGGGGGTACGTGCAGGTTGAGGGGGTACATCATGCGTCCGGATTGCGTCCCGGGAGGGGGGGGGGAAGCAACCCCCCGGAAATGAGTCTCTTTAGGTTGGGATGTCTGGTTAACCAAAGCTATATTTTATTTTCCAAAAATGGCTGTAATAAACTAGCCTGGCCATGATGTTGTTGCCCTCCTCCCCACGGGGTTCGGGAACAGTTTGGTTTTCCAGCTACGGCAGCTAGCTAGCTCTGTTACAGTAGTGGTAAAGGAATTGGCTAAGGCGAACGCTAGCGATTGGTTATGGCAGATCAGAGTGGCTCTGGGCAGATCCAATAGTTTTAAACTTCAACAGAGTACCCGCCTACAAGGAAGTAAATGCTTGTCAATGGAGCGAGGCCAGACTTTCTGTACAAGTGCAATGTACAAGAGTCTGGTTAGGACCAGGCTAGTAATAAACTGCAAATGTTTACTCTTCGACAGGTCTGCAAACGCCTTTGAAAGCAGAGATTTGTTAAAATCGTTTTAACAAATTGAGGAGACAAAATGTTTGCTGACCTGTCGAAGAGTAAACATTTGGTTTCTTATATACTACAACAATACGTGGGAAGATCCCAAATCAAACAAGGCGAATCTGGAGCAGACGCCATCTTGTCAGAGCAATCAGCTGCACTTGTACTGGTGACGTCACTACATCTCCAAGGCAACATATCAACAACTCTTTTGAGAACGTCTTCTGGACCAATAAGAACAGCATATTGGTTCAATTGCAACAACAGTACGAGCGTTATGATTGGCTAACGGGTAGTCATGCCAGCCATAGATATTAGTGATGGGCATTCCGGCTCTTTTTCGTGTGCCGGCTCGTATGGCTCAGCTCACTAAAAAGAGCCGGCTCTTTTGGCTCCCTAACGGCTCTTTAAAAAATACATGTTTTAACTATGAATTTGACTATGATAGGTGTGAAAACAATTTGATTAAATTATGAAATGAAATCATACTCGACCGTAACCACATATCTTTAAAAATGCATTGATTTGTCATGGCTCTCCTCCGAGTTTTGACTACTCTCTGACTGTGTGAGTTGGCTCGGCCCTCCCTCATGCAGGATTGACAGGAACAGACGATGATCGTGTGCGCCTTTAAGCCTACAAGTATTTTTTCGTTGTTCTTTGAATTAGTCAATTATTTTAAATACAATTAAAATTCATTATTTCATAATCATTTAGTTGTTATAGGCTGTATTAATCTATTAAAAATAGAGTTGGCTCTTCAGATATGCGAGCCAGCTCCCGACGTTCACCTTCAAGAGCCGGCTCTTAGAGCCGGATCGTTCGCGAACGACCCATATATTTATGATGCCAGCCGCGTATTGACCTCATCGCCGGTCTGCTGTCTGATACGTATTCTTATTGCCCTCCGCTGATGTCATCTTCAAAATGTGCGAGATCGAGGAGTTTTACTATCCAGATGACAATGAAGACATCAACAGCGACGAGGAAATTCTTAACTTTCTAAAAGAGCAGAAAAGTGTGAACGACAAGCGCTAGGCAGATTGCTAGGTTTGGTTGCTCAGATTTCAGATTGGTTGCTTGGTGCTAACACCTGAAACACACCGTGAGAAGACGAGTAGTTAGAGCTGAACAAAACGACATGTTTTAAATGAAAAGAGCTAAAAATGCCATATAATAAACAACTTACTAACCTCGACCGTTCGGTCATGCCGAGTTTTTAACGTATCGACCGCTGTCACTCTCGGTTAGTAGAGCTAAGTAGTACAGTAGTTAGTAAGACACATGCCTGTCGTTACTTTAATAAAATAGTAATTTTGTGTATCACATTGTGTTGTGTCTGTTTCCTTTTGAGAAACGTATGTTCAGCCTTTGTGAATGTGAGGTTCGAGTATGGACAAGAATACCTTAATAAATAACAAATGTTTAATAAGGCATAGATAGTTCACACTTTAGATTAGGCCACACAAAAGCCTTAACTAACAGTTAGTAAATGCTTTATAACTTGCATTACTAATCAGAAGTTGCATCATTAGTAAGTCTTTTTAAAATAGTTGTTAAGATATCTGCTAAGTATTAGTGTACATAATGTATTCGACTTGGCGTCCATTAATTAAAGACATAAGTAAATATGTTGTTAGTTATTTACTCATGCTTTGTAAAGGTAATGTAAATGGTTTGTTCACCATTTGCTAATGCTTTCTATACCAGCTCATGTACCACTAACACCTTTTAAACTACTGGTTTGCAACTATATTAACAAGCTGTCTATAAAGTATGATAATGCAGTTATCAAACACCTTATGAATTGTATTATGAATAAATCCATAATTTTTAACAGTGTTTATTAATGATCAACATAGTGTTTAATAATAAGCTTATTAACCATTTAATAATGTATTGTTAATGTTTCAAAATGTTTTATAAAGGATTAACTAACTATTAGTTATCACTTGGTAAATGCCAAAAAGCATTGACTTATTATAAAGTGTTACCCAAAATCTTTTGGGGTGTTAGACTAATGGACAAATACTTTGATGTAGAATAGCATTTTGTCCTCCTGAAAGGGAGGTAGCATTGCATATGCATGTCCAAGATCAACTCCCCTGTGTTCGATTGTCAAATCATAATCTGACATTTACAGCTACTTAGGTGTGAATTTGTTGTGAATATGTGTCTGTGTGTGTGTGAAAGTGCGCGAGTGTGTACAGACACTGATCTCAACCACCGTACTCCATCTGCAAAGAATCTTCCACAGGGAACTCTGTTCTTGTGATGTAACTACAGATGCAGAACTGTGAGGATGCACTGACGTCAGTGAACTGAGTGTCCCTGTCTGAGGAGCAGGAGTTAAGTACCACTTAGACACATTGAAGTCACCTGTATATTCACAAGAACGTTCTCTGCCAGGAATGCCAATACATATTTACTTAGATAGTAGAAGTTATCCATGTGTAGAATTGATATTTTGGTGGGCAATGCCAGGTTTAATTCAGAGTGGTACAAGGCTTTTAAGTGGGATTGAGAAGCCAAAAGCAAGTGAGGGATGGAATAGCCCTGTGTGCTGTCTGTAGTGTCTTTGTAGGATAGCATGAGTAGGCCTTTCTGTGTGGTAGAACAGTGTTGGAGTGTTACTTAGGCAGGAATCTAGTGGGTCAAAAATGTTACTCAGTCGATCTGCTTTAGTTTGGTCACTTTCTACACTGAATAGTCCTCAAAATTCCAATTCCAGACAGCTCAATTAGAAGTTGTGTCTCTTTTAGGGATCACAAAGACAGAAGGCAAAAGACACTTCAAAAGGCAAATAAAAGATGAAAGTTGACCTCCTGGTTTCTATCCCCTGAGTTTCTCACCATGGCACCATCCCTCAGCATTTGTTAGGTGTGACACACAGTCAATCAGAGTTGCATGACCAGACCAACCCTCCACACAGAATAGATTATGCATGCCAACCATGATGATTCAGATCTGCACTGTTAAACCTGCATTATTGGACTTGTGAGAGAAATCCAAATAAAACCTGAGCCGTCTCCGTTGGGTTTTACCTCGCAATAAATGGACAGACTGATAAATGGTTAGAGACATGGAACGTCCACGCCTGGCTGTCTTATCTTGCTCTGAGAGAGAAAACCTGGACGCCTGCAGAGTCCTTGTTTATCTCCCCCTTCCTTGTTGTTTACTTCACCGTTTCTGCAATTTACCTTGATAAAAGTGGACCTAAATGTATGTCCACGACAGGTGTTTTCACAGAGGCAAGTTACATTTAATTAAACCTATGGTATCTCAACACAAGGCGTAGAGATTTAAAAAAAAATTTTTAAATGGATCTCGAATGTTTCCAAGAACCGCCCGCTCCTGAGAGATTTTGTATAATTTAAAAATCCTGACTTAAGCAGATGATACGCTGAGGAATGCATGTAACTAAGAATCTATCTTTGGGTGTATGCTACTGTTTGCTTGTAGTGCCAGCGCCCACTCCTCTGTAGATTAACTACCTTGACTCACATGGTACCCTTCAAAAGTGAAATGCCATCACCAAGGTAGTTGAAGAGGTATTTTGGTTCGGCCATTCTCTGACATCATTGAGGAAAGCGGCCTCGTTAGTTAGAGAGAGAGAGAGAGAGAGAGAGAGAGAGAGAGAGAGAGAGAGAGAGAGAGAGAGAGAGAGAGAGAGAGAGAGAGAGAGAGAGAGAGAGAGAGAGAGAGAGAGAGAGAGAGAGAGAGAGAGAGAGCAATTATCTAGTGCAATTAACCTTTAAAAGGCTGACAATCTGGAATGAGGAATAGGGAATGATCAAGAGTACAGTCAACCCACTAATATAAATCCAGTACATTTCCTTAGTCTCTCCCAAGAGATCATTGAGGTAGCTGACTGCAAGGACACTATAGGGAAGTCATTGGGAGTAGACATCCTCAACTCTCTTAGAGAACAAGAGAAGTTGGCCCAAGTTAAAACGGAACTAACATACGTGCGAAAACTTCATGAAAGTAAACATAACAATGCAATTCATCAGCGAGCATGGAAGCTACCATGTAGCCTAATGTATACAATGTGGTTATTTTCCATTTTAGATCGAAAAGGTCACTAATCCTAGCCCCCCAAAAAGGAGCAGCGAAGCAAAACGCATGGCGTCATTTCTATAAATAACGTCACAGACCTCCATCTTTGTGTTTGCTTCAGTCAAATGGGTGAAGATCCAGGAGGTATCGCTCCCCAGGGGTCATAAATCACTCCCACCAGTCTCTGCACTGACACATGGGACAGAGAAGTAGCGTCACACTGACGGTGGCGGGGCCTATTGCTGTGAAAGGCCCCCCAGAGGAGTCAGAGAGTGTGTGTGTGTGATAAGGGTCTGGGTGCATACCGGGTCATTGTTGTCGTGTGTTGAAAGCCCCCAAATCAGTCTTTGCCACCCACATTCTCATTTACTTGGAGACAAAGGGATTCTGTGTCTGAAAGTGGGTGACAGCAGGAGAGTGATTGTGTGGACATAGTGTGGGATAGGGTGTGTGTGTATGTGTGTGTGTGTGTGTGTGTGTGTGTGAGGAGGGAGCTAAAGTACTGTGTTGAATGGTGTCTCCGTGGACTTTGAAGTATGTTATGATGAGTATGATGCTGCAAATGAGGTGTGTGTGCGTGCGTGCACCCCAGCATATGTGTGTGTGTGTTCCTGCATGTGGCTGCTCATTTCTTAATAACCCAACACAAAATAATGTCATGTGCAATCAGACTTATTTATGTTTTTTGATGGGGGTGTAAGAAAAAACAAAAGCTGTCATTATCTTTGCTGATTGGTTTTTGCATTCAAAGGCGTCCATCCGCTTGCCTGAACCACTGAGCTTTATTAAAAACCAAGCATCTACAAAATACCCCAGCCAGGGAAGTAGCCTAACAGGCTTTACCGTGGTGCTATAACCCCCTCTGTGCCATACTGATTAGATGACTGGTACAATCACATCCACAGCTTTAAATAGCCTCAATGACATGCAAATGTACCACATTAAAGAGCTGCCATTTTAAAGTTGGTCTCTCCCACACCCTCATCAATAAATGCATGAAACGATCCCAACGTGTAAACGTTTGCCACAACTCGCTATCCATAGTAGTTTACGATGTGTTCACCGATAGATGACACTCATCCTAAAATGTAATGCATTTCACTGCATAAAAGAAATAAACAATTTCTCTGACTGTAATTACCAGTTGACTGTAATGGCCTTCGGTAGGGGTTCAGGGACCTGTTTCACTGCTACTGACTGAGAGATTCATCCACTTACATCCATGGCATCACTAACAGCTAATGAAGATTGTCATATATTCACCAGTAATGGATTGCTCATAAATGGCTTGCACATTAACTATGATGATTTATTTGTTTTTGATAGCAGACAGGCTAGCGGGAAGATAAACACATTACATGCAGAGGGTGCGCTGTCATGGATGAACTTAGAAAAGGCAGTAGTTCTTATATTTGTGAAAGGATAGGGTAAGAACCTTTCTGGAACTCTGTAGAAGGTTGTTGACCTCTTTTGCGTATCTGTGTGTGTATCAGGGAGTTTGTGTGTGCATTTTTGTTTCTGTGTACTTTACTGAATCTTCTTGCTGGCTAGTCAGGAGGACCTAGAGAGATGCAGGATAAAGCACGTACCATAATACTACAAAAAATCAAATCACGCTTATCTTCAATGTAGCTTATTGCAAACAGTTCCTCTGTTATCACCGACCAGCCAAACTGCTCATTTCAATGCCAATTACTGTGAAATCACAGCTGAAGCAAGTCTATCCCTTCTGCCAGACGTAAATGAATTAGATTGCAATGGAGAGCAGTGGGGTGCGCTGACATGCAGTAAGCCTTAAACATGTTTCCCCCCCACACGCACACATAATGCCCAGTTGCCCAAACTGTCAAGTGTCCCATTTCCTTTACATCCATACCACGGTGGCTATTGATGCAATAAACCAGGGCCAGTTGAAGTTTGGAGTTTACCCTCTGATTACATTAGTCACTGATGTTTTCCTCTGTGTTGTTTTGAACTCTCCCACAAATCCAGATGCTAGCCATTAAGGCACAATTGTACACTGATTACCCCCCCCCCCCCCTTCAAACAGCATTGTGCTTGTGAAACAACCAGATCGGGGTAGCCTATGACAGAGTAAAAACACATGACAAACAGCCAGCGTTCCCCACCTTCCCTTCCCCCTGCCCTTTCTTCCCACATGGCCGCTAACGACAAGCGACGTAATCAAATGACCCCGGCGCTTATCTTTAAACGTGCTGCCGTCTCAAACGGCGGGGGTCTTTGGCCGATTAGCCGCAACTCGGTTCCAGCTCCTCGGAAGTCGTGGAGGTAAACCGTTCATCGTAGGGAGCCCCTTCCTGCAACAACCCCAACGCCACCACCCCTCCCCCTGTTGCCCGCCCGGATTGTGTTTTCTTAATGCAGTTACCGTAAGATTGTTCCCGCAAATACCTGGGAATTATATTCCAAAGAGTCAATCCATGGGGGTATATCCCGGGTAAAATATCCCGGTTGTGTCGAACTACATTGTTTTTCAAACTCATCTTCGACAAGACCGCCATCACCGGACTGAGCGGACGGACATTTGTGTTCAGTAATGTGCAGTCGTCATAATTACATGAAATGCAATAAAGCTGGCTTTATTTCATCATATTTGGCCTGCAATGACCAATGAAAAAAATCACTAACAAGGACTTCCAAGAATCTGAGAGGGCATAGTAATCTCCACATAAGTGATTGGGTTTACTGGGTTTAGGATTGGGAGTGCAAGCCTAGGATTCACACAGTTATACTGTACAATGAGTAACTAATGGGTAGTAACTAACTAGTAACTAATGATTAGCCCTACTGAGAGTCCCCTTGATTGAGGGATTTGCATAAATATATTCCTCAACCCAAGCCCTTAAAGATAGATAGATAGATAAAATTGCTTAAATAGAGAAAATTTGGGCCAGTGTATTGAATTGAATGTGTTCAAGTTATACTGTCAACAACTGAGACAAAATTCTCAATGCATACCATAGGCATTCTAAATATGTTGCTTTATGCAAGTGTGTTCTTGCTTGGGTCCCCCAGAGTAAGTTCTAAGATCAGTTTGCAAAATATTATCAGGGTCATCTTTGGACAATGCCAACACAACATGCCAAATATCCCAGATGCACATAATAGTAGCACAGCAACAGATATAGATCTACACCAGAGTTTCCCTCCTTTGGAAGGTCAGTGAAAAACACCCTGATTTAGCCAAGGATGTCCTTGACAAGTGAAGGACTGTGGTAGGGCACACTACTTTTGTTGCTTTAGTAATGAAGATAAAAGCGGAGCTTGAATTCACTTCAATTCCTTTTCCTCATGCTGTTTCGGCGTTAACGTTAACGTTATCGGTAATGCCAGAAGAAGACAGTCAGTGTAGAGTGGCGACCTCGGTCTTTTCCATGTGCCTGGGTGTGTGTTCCTGTAAACCACGATGTTAGTGACCGAGTTAAATTGGTCAGACACTGAAGACTGATACCGGAACAGAGACAGAGAGAGAAAGAGAGAGAGAGAGAAAGGGGGGGGGGGGGTTGGGGTTGAAAGCTCATTCTACCTCTGACCGTTGGCTGATCTCAGCCACCCAATTTGCATAAAAGGAAGACAGAGACCAAAGTTACGCACAGGGGGGGGGGGGGGGGGGGAGAGAGACAAGAAAAGAAAGTGCGTGAATGTGAAAGAGAAAAACGGAAGAGAGAGAGAGAGACAGAGAGAGAGACAGAGAGAGAGAGAGAGAGAGAGAGAGAGAGAGAGAGAGAGAGAGAGAGAGAGAGAGAGACAGAGAGAGAGAGAGAGAAAAAAGAAAGATACATACCAGTTTGAGATTGAGGGTTCAGGTTTACCATAACATGACCTAAGCAATTAACCAGGCCTGTCAGAGTCTCCGACCAAGACTGAGAAAAGGTTCATGCAGGAAAAGTCATCCCACGTGAATTTAAGCTCCTGCATCCGACTGCCCTATCGGGTGTTTAAGGTGCCACTTTCGCCTTTCTAAAAGCAGTAAATCCCTCTTGGCGGCAGGTCTAGAAGGGTTTCAAAAAGAGGAAGTGTGGAAAGTATTAGATCATGGCCTTATATCCCCAACTCTCATCTCAACTGCAAAATGAATGAATTTTCCACGAGCCCCTAGGAACACTAAGTCAAAAGCTGGAGTGATAAGTGAAGGTCCTGTAGGAGGGCCTGACCTGACAGTTTCATATTTCATAAATTATGACACATTACCGGATGAAGGAAACTGCACTGAACATAACACATTGTTGATAAGTAAACATTGGAAGTTACTGAAATGCAGGGCACGCTGTGATACAGTCAACAAGTTCATTGTTTGATTGACAACTGATATTTACAGACAGAATGTATTTTTTCCTCATAAATCTGGATATTGAATAAAGCTCTACACATGCCATTTGGCCCTAATTGTCACATCAACCACATCACTTTTCTACATCACTGGATTTAGCCATTGATGCAGCATTCAGAAATGATCTGAACTGTGTTCTGTGAACTACAGAGTACTTGTGTAATTTCACAGCAATTAGAGGCAAAACAACGCAATTTTTAGACATTAATAATTTAATTAATCTCAGTCAACACATCTAATCTGATAAGAATGTAGGTCGATGATTAAGATTGTCTTTATCGAAGCTGGCATACTGTAAAATATAGATTCTCCATATTTTCATCTGCTCTGTGAATTCTATCTATATTGTTCTGAAAGGCATTTTAGGGTAAAGCCCTTACCTACTAAAAGGCTTGTCATATTGTGGCAGTATCACAGCTGCAATCCATTATTGTGGGATCGTTTTGTAAATCATTTAACACGTCATTAAACAATCCTCATTAAACCTGCTGCTGGAGCACGCAGCCTCAGCAACCACCTTTTTTAGGATGATGGACGTCTTTCCACGCAAAAGCTCTGGTTTTAACGGTGTCAGAACTTTGATGTTTCCCTGTTGCTAAAAATAACTCCTCACCTTTATGCCTTGTAAGTTGTCATCGTGAAATAGCAGGGCTAAGTATATAAAATGTTGGGTGTGTACAGTGTGATAGTTGACGTTGACTGACTGTCAATGAGAGTTTTTATTGGAGTTTGGTACCTATTATGTCCAGATGGCGTTGAACAGGGTTTAACAGAATACTACACTTTACATTCAGGCCTACTTGTTGATGTACAGTATCTACATGAAACTACGTCTCACAGTGACTAATACCCAGTCTGAATTCTGTGGTGTGAATAGAACAATCCAGACAGCCTGAGAGCTTGTGTTTGGCCTTTTTTTCCTGAAAGGAGGAGGTTTGCAACAGGTTCATTCAAACAATAAACAAACGGCCCTTGAAACACTGAAAAGAAAGTGAAGGAAAAGGGACGGTGAAAAAAGGCCTTTAAAACTAATGATCGATGAGGTTGTCTTTCTTTAACTTCAAAGACCTGGAGGGCTGTTCTCAAACTCAGCATCGGCCTCCTTTTTGCTGCGGCCTCGCTCAGTGGTCGGCTGAAACACGTGACGCGATTTGCTCCTTGCTGAGAGTCTACCCCTGCTGTTGCCACCGAAAAGGCCCAAACAATGCCACCTTCACTTGGTTTGGGGCAACCGCTCAATAGTCCCCTCCACCCCATTCTCTCCGTTTCACCCCTTTTCCTTCCTCTTTTTTGGCACTCGTTTTTTATTAGTTGCCACTACTCGTTAGGAGGCTTCCTAGCGTTGCTCGGAAAAAGAGATGGGAATTCTTTCTTCACCCGTCTTTTTGTACGGAGGTGCGTGCATGGAATATCTCTCGCTAATCATATCAGGGGTCATATGAACCCTGAATTTGGAGTAGTAGTTTGACATTTGTTTTGTGTCAGCGCTGAGTGATGTAGCTGTATTGTGGCTCAATCATGCGGACACTAATTCAATCAAGTGAGCTGCAGGACTCATTTCGGTGTGTGAGAGTTCACTCACGTCCGAGCCGCGAGGAGCTAGAGGAAAAGTACACCCAAACCAAGGATGGGTGGCCCCTTATCTGTCAACAAACTGTAACTTATGTTTGCCCACTGAAGAACTTAAGGAAGACGCAGTATTCTAACTTAAAAATATTATTCGTTCCCAATTTATAATTTGTCCAAAAGCCGGCTCGATCCCCATTCTCCATGCCGTGCTTGAATTTTTATGTGGCTAAACGGTTCTGTTTTGACTGTAGTTATTTGAATTCATCAGCCTCATGAAATGTATCGTAAAGCACCTCTCTACACAAACTTAATGGTTCACTCACAAGATGTATGTTTATGTGTATGAAGAGTGAAATAACTTGAAATAACACATTTTAGAGTAAAATGACTTTGAACTGTACTTTCCCACAGTTTGACATGGTTGAGCTGGAAACATGCCTTTTAAGTAGAAAAACACCCCAAGTTTACAACTTTTTCATGAAACGCTGTCAGAGACAACGATATAACAACTGAACAAATCCTCTATAGATTTTAAGGTCAAAGCTTTTCTTTTCATCAACAAAGCATCGGACAATCATAATCTCTAACCTGTACGGAACATTTGAATGTCTTATTAAAATGGAATTAGTCAGATAAAGCTATGTCAGCCTCCCAGCTCCTTGCTGTTGTGGTGGGTACTTTCTGGCTGCGTCATATCTGTCTTGGGAATAAGGTGTGACAGTGTCGTGTCATGGGAGGTGGTGGGTGAAATAATCAGAATGACCTGCACCATGGTTGGTGCTTGCTATACCTGGCAGTCAGGGAGGCTATAAATGGAGAAACTACATCCATGTAAATACCACAGAAAAGGGAAACTAAGAACAGATCGCTCCTCTTCCTGTCCTCATGTCCCCCTTCCACATATTTTCCTTTTCAAGTCAACTTCCAGACTGTTCTATCCTCTCTTCTATGAAACTTCTCACAAACACACTATTACCGAGCTGTGACGTTTAACCCTCCTGTTGTGATATTAATTGATTCTGTGTGACCAAAACGACCGCCCTATTGCAGCTGAGTATAAATCTGTTATTAGTAAGTAATATTGTTATTTTTGATCTTTCTATCAGCAAATGTTTTTATGGCCTGAAGGCCTCATTGACCAGAACTCATACTAGTTTGTTGCATAAAAATAAAAACAAGAATAATACTCATGAAACATATTCATGCATGCTTGAACATGAATGTGGGTGTCTGGAGAGAATGAGTGATTCATCTATCTGATGAATGGACGTGTGCCTGAACTCCTTTTTACAGACTGATTGCGATCTCATCAATTCATGTCTAATGACCAGCCACACAGGTTTACAATAATTCAAATGTAACGCAATGATCAAAATGTGTCTTGTTTGTTGCCCTGTGTGGGCAAAGTCATGGTAACTTCTGACAGATTAACGAAACATTTTTCAGAGAAAACTTTTTAGTAGGTGTAATTCCACCGGCACACAACAGGAGAGTTAAGAGAAATATTTGACCCTTAAAACCCTGATAATCAGGGCCCTCCAGTCTCACGCATTTGCCGTGAGACTCGTGCATTTCAACCATTTCTCACGCTGAGAAATAAGGGATAACTTGTCCCGCCATATACAATTAATGGACGAGGCGCAGGCATACTGAGATGATAGTTGTCTCGTGTTATACAGAGTAAAAAGCCAATCTGAAAACTGAAAAACTTGAGAGCCCTGCTAATGATCACCTTCCCATATCTGCGTGTCATGCCTTACGTAAGATACCTAACATGCTCACATCCTTTTTGGTGTTTACCTAGAGCATCTCTGCGCAACAACTCACCTGAGACCACTGTATTAGCATTGTTCCTGCTTAGTGATTCATCAACCATGATGTAAGGAGAAGGGAGATATGACATCAATTGAAGGATCTTCCAGTTAATAAAGACAGGTGTCCATTCTATTGGAATTTCCAAACCTCATCTTTCAAGTCCTTGCAATAACACAATATTTTTGAACAGTTACACCATTGTTTTCTTGTGGTTCAGTTAAGACATGACAATTTCATCTCAGAATATTTCTCCATGTACATAACATTCACATCTGAGATTTGCAGTACTCGTTGCATGGAGGTTGCAAATAAGAATTCTCATTTAAACGTGGAAACATCCAGCTCGTTTTCAATTATCAGGCAGATGAATTGTGGGAGGAGCCGCCAGCTGCGTTGATGTTTTTCTTCTGAAAACTGTTTTTCTGGTTTCCAATTCTGAAAACGGGGTTCATGTATTACACAATGCAGGCTTGACAGTGTGGATGCTAATTGTCCTGGCATCCCCCTAACCCCCAGCAGGAGTAAAGCCCTCAGGGTATCATCACCCAACCGTTTGAGAAGTCATAGTATATAGCCTGTCAGCCAAATACAAAGGCCTTTATGAATATATGTATAGGAATTAGTGCAACCTAAGCCCACGTCAGGATGTTGAGCCAAGATTTTGTACCTTGAAGCGCTTGGAGCAAATATTCTTGGCATGTCATCATGAATCATCTTCCCTTCCAGGAATGAAGTTGGGGGTGAGGAGAGGCAACATTTGTTAATATTGCACACATTGTATGCATACAGATATTCACTTTTAAGGGGGACATGATTTGATGAAGGCTGACAATCGCAGTAGCATGACTGGCAGAAAATGCCTTTGAGGATAAAAGGAACTGAAACATACAGAACACTGGTCTCCCTGTGTTGCATATCTACACCCCCTACAGTCTGATTTTGCGCAGGAAGGCAGCAGGAACTATTGGGCATGGATAACTGGAAATTCACTTTCTAGTTAAGACTCACAAACATTGAAAGAAAAAAGTAAAGTGAGTTTTATATTTCACTGAGATGACAACTTTTACATACACTAAGGAATTAAATTTATCAACAAAGTTTTTAGGAAATGCCTTGTGGGTTTAAAAAACTAGTAGATATGCCTTATCTATGCTCCATGTAGTTACTGGTAGCCTATGTATCATGAAGGCTAGAGTCTGGCTACGTTTGTGGCTCTCATCCACCAATGGTGGACTTTCAAGGTTGGTGTCTGAGGGACTGTTTAACAAATCAGGGACCAAGATAGTTAGCATCGCCGAAAGGGAAACGGCTCAATTCAAAAATAGAAAAACGCATCTTTTTTTTCTTGCCCACTCTCTCTCTGGATTTTGCATGAGGGCGATCGAAACAAATGCATGTTGAAGGGCCCGGAATGTATGAGGCACAGGTCTGGTTTAGCATTAGAATATTCCTCCTGGTCTCAATATCTCATTAGATGGTTTCAATGCGGCAGAACTGAGGTCATACTCCAAATCAAGGCAACCAACGCCACTGAAACCTTCAAAATCTATTTATACGTGGGCTTCGAGAATGGATGAAGAAAAAATTGTAAGGCCAATGAGAACAAAGAAAAGAAACGTCCATTCATAAGTCAGAGGACTCTCCCTGCTTGCGCAAGGACACGTTTAATTTTGTTGTGAAGCATGTACACAATGACCGAGTAAGAGGAAGTCAAAAATACTGGAAGCACTCGAACAAGTGGGTGTGGAGAGGGTTCCAGTTTCCTGTGATATCATCATTTGTGCAAAGCTTGGGCCTGGGGAGCAAGGGGAGCTTCTTTACAGCCTGGTTGGTTTGAATGGTTTCATTTGAACTCATTTGTATTCGACCCTGGCACATGTTAAAGGCTTGGTCCGCCATTAGGTCTAAAACTAACAATTTGTAATTTCACCGGATCTCGCAGGACCACATAGGGAAAAACGTTATCTCTGGACAAGACCTCTCGTTGGAATTTGTATAATATCACAGGGCAATATGGTGACATTCCCTGTACTCCAGGCGTTAGACAGTGGTAATAGATGGTTCTTTATGTTAATGTAACAGGTCTACCAACGTACCACATTTGAATCAATATCTCAGGCCTGTGATTTACAAACCCACCTCACCACTTCTGAGGCAAATTATATCAACCATAAATTAGTTTAACCAATTTAGGAAAAGGAGTGTTGGCCACTGACCAGCCATGATGGTCAGGGGGTTAAATATTGGCCAAACAACCAAAACGAATGGTTTAAAGGAAGATGGGAAACTGAACAGTGTATTAGCATGAACCATATTATGGCAATACCCAATACCAATGGAATTACAGTTATTTGACTATGGGTTAAATCAGAGCAAGAATGGTAAAAGTAAGGTTAAATGAAATATACATTTAATAAATTGCAAATGAATTAAATCAAACATGGCAAACATGTTACAAAATGAAGGTTAACTCTTACCTACGTTACCATGATTATTGTAAGTCAGAGAGACAGCAAGAGATGAGCAAAGAGAATGTGTACATGGACAAGCCAGAGCTGATTAGAAGGTCTCAGGAGATCAAGAATCCACAGAAAAATGCTACGCAATTCCTTTTATACACAAGAACAACCAATCAAACCAAATCTTGACCCTTACTTATCAACATATGACTAGCAATGCTACAGTAAGTTACACAATGGGGGGTGACAGCCATCAAGTTGAGACCCTGTCGAGCAACTCCAGATTTTAGCATTTGAGAGGTGGGGGCAGGTTGACACCCAACCTTACAATGGATTTGCTGTACTTAATAGCACACAGTAGGATCTTTTCTCATCGTGAACAAGTGTGGCTAGACCCTTTTTGTTTTGAAAGGTGATGAAGTGCATTCAGTTTGAATCTCCTAATGGAGTACAGTAAATGTTGAACCTGTAATTATTTAATTCTACTCAGGGAAAGTGCCAAAAAGGCAAGATGTGGGTTAAGATAAGAAGCCTCACATTTGCTATTTTACTTGTGTTCAGTTTTTAGACTGAGCATGCTACGACAAGTCTTGTTGCTCTACAGTTTGAAAATGGCACAACATTTATCTCGGCATCACAGAGTATATTTTTTATCTGATGGATTTATATATCACTGACTGTTATTAAAATCAGACCGCACTCCTTAATCTAAATACACCAGCACTTGTCAGCTGGCAATTATGGGTTTAGTGTGATTAGGGAACATCACGTCCTGTTATTCTCCGTACAATATCACCTTTGTTCTTCTGTTTTGCTTTTGCACAACATTGTGCTGAGGAAGTCTCATCACCTTTTGTCACCACATGAAAGATTGTCAGCCAATGCAACGATTGATCTCACTCATGTACTTGGGTGTGGACTAATTTTAGCATTTTGACATCCGGTGATATGCGAAAAAAACTAACACTGTACAGCGGTGGTAAATAATGGACAAAAAAACACAAAAAAAGGGACACAGGTACACTGCTGAGCACACATGCTAGGAACAGAGTGCAGGGATCGGTAGGAGGGGAAGGGAAGAGGTATGGTATGGTATGGTATGGTAAGGGGTAGGGGAGCTCAATGACCCTTTTTAAGCAAGCCCTCGTTGAGAGAGGATGCTGCCAGAGGAGGGATTCTCCAGGGGTCTTCCAGCCAAGACGCCAAGCCTCTCAAGAAACCTTGCCCAGGGAACCAGGAACTCCTTGCGCATATAGGTTACCATGGAGCTAGTTTCCAGAGCTCGAGTGGAAAATGAGGTCTTTTTAATGAAACTGAGACCACACAAGAGCCCCATAGGTATTAAACTTTCCCACTAAAAGTTTATGGAGTTATTTCGGTTGCAGGTTTCAATGCCCGGCCCAATTTGGCCACCCAAAAATAGCACCGGTGTAAGTTGCTTAACATGGGGCTCTCACTGTAAAAGGGTTGCCTGAAGCGTTAGGTGCCGATCAGGTAGGAGAGAGAGCGGGATCCTGAGGATATTCCACTGTGCCGACGGGTTTCCCACCCTTCAGGAAGTGGAGCTCCAGGGGTGGGTCTGCCCGTATGTCTGCCTGCCTGCCTCCTCGTCTCCCTCCTGGTTGGCACCTCTCTCTCCACCTTACGGTGCACAGAGGCCGCTGCGGTCAACAATGCTGGGAACATTTCAAATGACATAATTCTTCCTCTTTTCTTTCAGTTATTAGAGTTCAGGCAAAGTTTTGCATTCAGATTTATTGGAGGGTTTGTTGTGAAGTTGGAAACCAACTGACATGAGGATATCCCATAGTAACTAATGAGAAAAGTGGGGTTTGAGTTTCACTGAGTGCTCAGCTCTAACGAGATATGTATGTCGGGTTACTGGCAACTTTCAGCCATTAAGGGTGGAAATAACACTGAGGGATTCACCCAGCCCATCCATGATGATGGGCAGATGTGTAATTGAGTGCTATAATTATCTTTTGAACCTTTAATGAGTGTGACACAGTACTACAGCACGATCCATCACACAGAAACACAGAGTCAAGGACAAATCCTCGTCATCCCCCCCCCCCCCCCCTTCCTCTGGAAGACTGCCCAATCATGTCAGGCATCACCAGGGAATCTCTCGACGAACGTCAATGTCATCTCCTCTCAAATGGAAGCTCCTAATATGGTCGCAAGGCTTTTCACACGTCATCGTCTGAAGGCAATTGTCCAATAGTGTTCAGCTGCAGCCTATCTGCGCTGCCTCTCACGAAGTACACCAATCCAACAAGTCGCTCACTCACACAACCAGCTGCCTAAAATGTTGACTTCAGATGACATTGCTTGTATATCAATAGATCCACATCTCGTAGGTGAGTGTGTGGGATGACTAGCATTTATTTCAGTGAGAGACGCAACTTACTGAGAGACTGAGAAGTAGTGAGGGGCTTGCTTATGTTAAAGGCCCAGTGACTTTAGTAGAGGCATCAATAGATGTGCACAGCTGGTAAATAATGGATCATGGCAGATGGATACAACCTTTCTACTGCTACTTTAAGACTATGACACAAAGTGTCAAACAGAAAAAGACAAGGACACTGAAAGAGAACAAATAGAATTTTTAGCAGCTATCCGCTGGTATTTTACAAACCTGTTCATGCAATCCTATAGCTAAAACCCAGATAACAACTGACTTTCCCAGGACGGCAGTGGAAAAGTCTTTGTTGTTTGGCATTAAACATGGAAAGCTGAAATCTGTGGGATTGTTGCACGGAGCAGCCAGACAAAGGCATGGAGGAGGAGATGATGGCGAGGGGGGGGGGGGGGGGGGGTGCAGGGAGAGGTGGGTAAAAGAAGGCTGGATGCAAACCAACTACCTGTTGAGAGGGCTCAGTTGGGGAGATACCCCAGGATAGCAGCTCTGAAGCGGGCCAGGTGTATACTCCTGGGGTACCCTTTGTGTAGTGTACATATTAACACTAAAAACTTAATTTTGCTACTTTCAAACAGCTTACAACTGGCTGAATGCCAACACATCCATGCAAACATTTCTTGTCCTTTGTTAGCTAATCATATCAAGATTGTACTGTCTTTTGTTCTGCATTACATCTCATATAATAGTGCATTAGAACAGAGGTTTTGGTGTTTTGCCACCAGTGATATACAGCCTCAATCACTGCATTCTTGATGTTGATCTAGAATCCAGATCTATAGTTTGGACTATTTGGCTTTGATGAGAACGCTGTTCCAAAAGGTTCAAGGGAGCGTGGGAAAGATGCAATTAGTTAGTCTCTGGTATACTAATGTAATCATATTGAAAAACATTATTACGTTTTGGAAAATGAAAGTAAAAAATAAATAAAAACGGTATATCACAAAGCAGCCCTCCAGGAAAGCAAATTATAGAGCATAACCCTCTGTGAGAATGTCTCCCACGGGGTTTGTTAAAACTCCTGTGCATAACATTGCCTTCACAAACAAGTGGAGCGGTATTTTGGATTTGGACAGTGCCCCAGTTGCACGTAGGACTCCACCTAAAAGTAGTTTTTTCTCTGAACACCAGCCAGCTTATAGTACGACTGGAAAACCTTTTAGCAGTGTACAAACTTGCGTGACTTAAAATGCGATTTACAAGGAAGAGGTTGTGCTTGTTGAATGATGCTCATGAAAAACTCACCTTGTTAGTGAACAAACAATTTTGCTGATATTCCATGAGTCTGTTCACTATATTCTCTGTGTTCATTGTTTACTTTAAAGGACACTTTTTGCCCGTATTGCAAGATTAATGTCATGTCATTTCACTTGAAGGCATACGTCATGATTTATTGTTAAATGTTTTGGAAGAAGTAGGCGCTGTCCTTCAGCACTAGTGTTTGAGAGAACCCTACAAACCACAGCCAACACCAAACACTAAAGCCTCTTTTCCTGACACGACCCTTTCTAAAGAACTGACTATCAATATGAGTAGGTCAGGCAGAATCTCACGATTGGATCTATTGTTTGGAAGGTTCCGGACTCACCCTTGACTCTGATTATGTCATTTAGCACAAACTAGCCACTTCTGCACTCCTATAAACTCATCGTGAACCCATTGTTTGAGTTTGCAACGCCTGTTTGGGTTTGCAGCTCCTGTTTGGGGAGGAGTGAAAGGTGAGGGCAAGAACATAATGGATTATCTGTTGAGTCAGCAGCTGCCCACCCAGATAATCAATCAGAGATCGACCCTGACTTTCACCTGTTCTTCCACACCCACAACTTCAAACAAGATTTTTGGGTGAAGCAACAAGAACAGAGGAAAAACTTCTTGTCGGTGACGACAAGAAGTTGGGCACAGGAAGTGAGGCAAGAAGGCTAAAGTTGGAGGAACCAAGAGGCTTTGGGAATTTCCAGCCATAGGGAAACACTGAAGACGAAAATTGGATTAGGAGCAGTACTTGGCATACGGAAGACATCATAACTTTGTATTATAACTATGAGTATTCACAAAGCATTCCTCTAGCTAATCTTATGTGAAATGACACTGAATTCAACCATTGTCCAACCTTTCAGTGACAGTTCTTGCCAATAAAAAAATGAGGGCAAAGTTTTGCCATTGGCTGAATTACGATCAACAGTTTATTATCGATAGGCTATCATTTGTTCTTAATTTCTTAACAATCCACTTTCAGTGGATTGTTTTACAGTAGGAAAGCTGTCTTTTTTTAAGTGTCTTTTTTTAAGTGTCTTTTTTTAAGGCTTAGGGAACAGTTTTGGAGCAGATACCAATGCTAGAATATAAAATAAGCAGTTTAAATAGCCATCAATTAAAGTAATGAAAAAAGACACGTTTCTTGCCAAAGACCACTATGAGGGATCTTTTTGAAAACACCCATCATGAATTAAAGGATGAGTTTGACCTTACTGTCTTTTGTGTCTTTGTTTTTGGGGAGTGTTTGCGCAAGAAGTTTGGTTTACTGCCCCAAAAGACAACCCTCAAGCTGTGACTTAGAGCTTACCCCATAGAACTGACTGTGCCATCCCTTTGATAGAACCATCCTGTGCAATGTCAGCACAGCAGGGTAAAGGCCGACCCAGTGCCTCAGAGAGGATGACCGAGAATATACACATGCAGAGACAAAGACATGCAGTACATACACACACACACACACCTACACACACACACACCATGACATCAAGTCAAGCATGCAAAACACTGACAGTACACGTCCACACAAAGTCTAAGAAGAAAGTAACGACAGCGACAATACATGAAAACAAAACAAAAGTTAACCAACGGCTGCTCTTTTCTTCTTTCAAACAGATTTGACCAAACACTATTATATATCTGTCACAGGCAAAGTGAAAGATGCAACAATGGAATATTCCATCATGTCTGAACCAAGGGTCATAACAAGTAGTCACATTCAGTTATATTTGATATTGTGCATTAGTCAAAGGCTGGCTGGTGTTACCATCATTCTATTAGAGAAAGAAAGCAGAGAGTGTTTTGGGATGTTCATGCCACATCAGATGCACCCGTGCTGTGATTGGCCCAGGCCCAGGCTAATTTTGTCTTACTAAATAGACCCCTTCCCATTCTTTAGCCTAGCAGCCCATCACACCTGACAACATGCAGAATCACTAGTTCCTGAATCACACTCACACACACATGCCAACATACACACCTTCCGTACAGAGACACATTGCACGGCAGTCACATGATCAGACGCTGACGCAAATCCTGAGATTATTCGCCACATTTTGAAAGGAAGTGTGTTTATCTGACTCCAACAGGACCAACCTTCCCCCTGCTTCTCCTAAATTCATGCCAGCCAAATTGATCCTTCTTGCTCCACCCCATACCTTCTTCACACAGGCCTGATTCACATGCGCAGTCAGTCCTTTGCAACTCATTTTACCACACAAGCACTACGCTCCCATACGATACACTTTCCTAAACCCGCCTCAGGTCCATGAGCAACGTGTTTGACTTTGGTTCATCTGATTCTTGTGCTCTATTTTCAGACAAGACGCAAGGTATTTTGACAGATCTCATTAGAGGTCAAATGATCTGTCTGATAGTCATCTGAAGGGTTTTGAGTAGTGTAGTCAAATTAATCAAATTGTGCTAAAAAGAAGAACAATGATATAATTTTGGGGGTCAGATTGAAGTGGATATTTTGAAGTGTGTAAAGTAAACATGGCAGTCTATCCCCTTTAGTTCTCTCAAGTATCTAAAGTATCTCAATATAATGACCATCAAACCGTTGGATGCCCTCAGGGCAGTGTAACTTCTGTATGTATAGATAGTGCTGAATGTGCTTCAATAAGATCACATTGGACACATGAACAAAGCTATAGTTTACAGTAGTGTCTAAAAGAGGAAACAAATCTCCATCTCATTGTGTTTTACACTTGTGACACTTCAACGCTTCTTTGAAGTGGGAAAGGTTCATTTTTGCATTTTCTTGATTCGTCCAGATAAAAATTTAGACAGAGTTATGTTGAAACGGTCATAAAAGATGATACCTTCCCGATAAGATTATAATTAAGCTGTGTCTGTGCATAGTACTCAACTTCTGTTGACTCTTTTAGATTCCTGATCAAAGTTTAGAACACTATATCACATGAGAGGAACCTTTTAGGAGTTAGGCAGAAAGTTTTGGAAAATAATACGAATAACATCCTGCCCTACTTTGATGATATACTGTAAGGTGACAGTTTTTTATTACCAATTTCCTCCAGTGGCAATGGTCCTATTTTCTTGTTATGTATTTGTATCCACTTGTCAGTCAGCTCTTTTGTAGATGTTGCTTCTGATTTGTACATATATACATGTATTTAAAAAGAACTACACAAGGATACAATGCAAAACGGTGTGGTGCCTGTCTCATATCTAATAATTTATCCTTTTTCACACTTGCTATCATGACGTTCACACTAACAGACCCTGTCCACAATGTTGAATGAAAAGGTCAGATTGCTTATCTCAATGTCTCTGTTCCTACTCTTTATAAACTTGATATGCCTATTTGCGTAGATAAAGCATAAGGCAGTTTATCATATGGACCCACGTCCGGGAGTCTGTGTATGTAAGTGTACAGTTCTTGGAGTGTCATCATTGCCATTTCATTCTTCTTTTTCTCCTTCATCTGCTTTGTCTTTCCACAAAGCTTCTACAGAAAGGAAAGTGCAAGCCAGTCCATTTAGGGAAGCAACAATTTCACTTATTGCAAACAGACATTTGTTCATGTGCTGTGTACAGTGCACAGGTAACCAAAGGTTTTATAGGTTGTGAAAGAGGATGCATGGTGGCATGGAAATATGGTCAAGATTTTATGATATACTGCTGCAATAGATCCATCGAGCCCAAGCAGTCATGCTGTGTTTGGCACAGTGTTGCTACAGATACAGTGGTTAATGGTTGTTAATGGTGTAAATGGACCAGGACTTGTAATCTACGGTTTGAAAACAAGAAAATGGTTAGTTTGTTCACTAACACATTTACCATTGTTCAAAATGCTCATATTCAATCGGGTTAAATATAATGTTAATCAATGTCAGCATATTACTACTTTAGGTTGTAGGTTGACGACTCAGTAAAGATTACAGTAAAGGTCAAAGGTGTTTCTCTGTGGCGTTACATGGCCTCTAATGTTCCCTCATTAAACCTGGGAGGTGGTTCATCTGACGTGAGTTCAACAATTCAGATAATCTACCTTCATCTACCACATGCTCTCTCTCTCTCTGTGTATCTGTGTCTCTCTCCTTCTGTCTCTCTCTATCTGTTTCTCTCTATATATATTTGAGCTGCCTTTCCCATGTGCCGCTGGTGTGGTTAGACCAACCCAATAGGGAACTACTGTGAAAACAGCTCTAGTTACCTTTGTTTCTGCCGCTATGGTCCTTACCAATTTTAACGATTGAAGCGTTTGAAGTTGTGAATGAAAAATGACAATACACTAGGCATGACCCCAGACAAAAGGAAACCTGTGAGAGCGTTCACTGGCAATTACACACCGCAAAAGAATATGAAAACAGAGGGGGGAAAGGGATGAATGCCTCTGAGGAGTTGTAATCCAAAAAAAGGAAGCTGATACAAACTTTTTCTATGGTTAAAAAGGGATTTTTGGAGCCTATAAAAAATTTGACCAAATTCATGACAGGATTGTCTCCCCTTACTAGTGAGAGTGTGCTGTGATTTAGTTACATTTCCCAGAATGTATACAGTATATAGTACATCATATTTAAAGTATATTTTGTCCTGATAGCAAACATCGAAGGTTAAAAGTTCAAATAACTGTTTACTCCCTAGTATAAACAAGTAAACAAAGAGTTGTCTTAGAACTGTATTAGGGAGGTACTTGGATGTAATACAGAAAATAGCCATCACCCAAAGAAAAAAGGCAATGACTGGAGGCATGCACACACACACCACTACATGCTTGCCCCCCCCCCCCCCTCTCTCTCTCTCTCTCTCTCTCTCTCTCTCTCTCTCTCTCTCTCTCTCTCTCTCTCTCTCTCTCTCTCTCTCTCTCTCTCTCTCTCTCTCTCTCTCTCTCTCACACACACACAACAAATGCACAGACACACTAGCTACCTAGACAATTAGAAACGTCTGCAAATTCTGCTTTGGCAATTGTAGACAGTTTATGGGCCAGATACCGCACTTAAAAAGAACCAATTTGTTTGGGTCATGAAAGAGCAGAAAAGAATGACAATAAAACCTCGCTCTACGAGGTACAGATATCCCAAGGCCTTTCCCAAAAGGATGCAGCATCTTTTCCATTTGTGAATAGTGTTCTTACACAAGACAGATTGTGTGTGTGTGTGTGTGTAGGTTGACTGAAAGACTTGGTGTGTGTGCACGCGCATGTGTGTGTGTGATGGTTTACAGTCAATTGTGTTGACTCTGTGTCTGTTTTTTTCCCCCTTCACCCCATCTTATCTCTTCCTCATTAGTGGGCCCACTCAGTGCTGTGGCCATGAACACCATGGGTGGGTGTCTCCCCTCTTCCTCCTATTACACCGTAATAATAGGGAACATCTCTCTGTCCCATAAAAAACCATGGGAGCATGTACAACTGTCTTGCAGACACCAAAGGATAAGAGTTCTAATCCTCCATTTAAGTGCTTCTCACCACAAGAGGTCGCTCTGAGGGCCCTTGTCCTGAAATTGAACGGAATGAGATTGGATCAAAAAGCCGGCTGCCTAGTTCTAGTTGTTGTTCTTTTACCTGAATGTCTGTTGATTTTAGTGCTGTTTTTATTACGTCTGATCTCCAAGTGGAATTAGACAAAGCGTTAAAAAGACACGCTGAATCTTTCGGCGGAGGTGGCGGGGGGTAGTTCTTCAAATTTGAGATGATCTCATAGTCTTGTGTATTCACCCCTCAAACATGGAGCAGTGTCCAACAGTTAACAGAAACGCCTAAAATAAAACTCTGTCATGTTCAAGTGATGTTGATTCTGCCTGGCCTCTGCTCCATGAATTTAAGATTCAACCCCCCCCAGACGGAATTAAGCATCCATATAAAGTGAGTGGAAATACCAACTGGAGGGACCAGATGTTCCCAACGTGGAGATGACACCATGGCGTCCATGTTGGGCTCTGCCATCAAAAGCCACATGTCACGCGTCTGATCTCGCTGCTCCTCTTTGAGACAGCAGCCGTGTAAACATCTGTCGCTATATTTGAAGAACGTGCTGTGAACTACACAGTCTTCTCTGATGCTCCCTTGTTAATAGCCTTTTCCACAGTGGCTCCCAAGCACAGTGATTCCTGCCATCTTCTGAAGGCGTGTGTGTGTGTGGGGGGGGGGAGCGGGAAAGCTTATAATGTGTCAGAGGAGGAAGAATGAAAAGTATGTCAAGCCCTCTGGCAAGAAGGTGTGTGTGCCAGCACGTATGAACAGCGCATACCTGTGTGTGTGTGTGTATATGTGTGTGCGTGTGTTTATGTGTGTGTGTGCGCGAAGTGGAGGCTGCTCTTTGAAAATCCAGACCATCGCATCCCAATTCCGTGACATTTGGCCCCCTCTGCTGCCGGCGAAAGGGCAGCGTTCGGCTGTGGGAGGATGTGGCGTGTCAGTCAGGTCGTTTCTTGGCTCTGAGGGCGGGAATGTTGGCAGCGGCTTCAAAAGTGCGTCGGCTGAGTCTTTGTCACTAAAGAGACCACAGTGGAATCATCGTGTCGGGAGAGGACAACTAAATACTTCCAGGGTGACACCACATCTGATATATTTGCTCGTATTGTTGTGCAAAAGGCTGGTGGTATGACAGAACACCAGCAATTGAGAATGACAGGGAATTATGTTTTTAGCAACAAAAAGCTATAAATAGCGAGGATGTTCTCAGCAAGCTGCATTCTTACCCCGTGTGGTTGTTCCCTAAGTGGATTTGAAGGAAGGAAAATATATTTTCATCAGATGTTTGAAACTGGAATTTTATTATTATGAATTCTTTTTATTATGTATATGTCTGAAACATTCAGTGTGGAAAATTGAAATTAAAAGCCTTTTATGTCAACACATCTAGTGTTGACATAGGATTCCTATACCTCCTACACCAATAACAAGCCCCTTAGCTTTCAAGGGTTTTTTAAAACGAGCAATAGACTCAGAGATGCACAGGTCGGAGTGCTCTGATGTCAATGTATTAGGATAACTGAAAGCATCTCATTGAACCTCATGACATGATCATAATGTCTACTGTAGGTCTAAGAGATCTAACTGACCCATTATCAGTTGCCAGGAAACTTTACCACTAAACCTACGGTAGGCCAAATGCTCTTCCAGCGCAGGTTGGGTTTGTGAGCAAATACAGGTCCTTGTCAAACACAACCCTGCACTCGTTCCCCTGTGAAAAACCCACCCAGTCTGCCCAGCAAACCACCAGCCTCAAAGTTTATGTGAACAACCTCCATTTTGAATGGCTATTCATAACACAGTTGGTTAATAACAGGCCTCTGTGAAAAGGTTGACCAGAAACAGTGTAACAGTTCAAAAGACCACAAAGGGAGAAGTGGGGGACCCTGTCCTCTCCTTTTCCCCTTTTCCTTTTGGTATACTGTTGAATACGGTCCACGAACGCTATTTATTTATTACCTTCTCCGTTTTGATTATTGGGGTCATGCAGTTCAGTGTCTGTTTATCCTGGAGGTCATTCGCTGTGGCAGTAGCTCATTTGGTGGCTAGAGAGGAAGAGGAGGGTGAAATCTAAGATGTAAGAACTAAATTGGTAGCAAATGTATAGCCCCAACATGCCCCTTAGCTTCAACGTGTTTTTTTCCTCTCAAAGTGAGCAATACGCTCCAAGATGCACAGGCGGCTTCTTCTGAAATAATATTTCGACAGTGGTTATAAACGCAACCGGCGCCGTCTCCCAGCTTGGGCTGTTCCCACGAAAGCGCTGTGTCGGGTTGTTTTGTTTCGATTTCGTGAAGGCAGTCGGCGCAGTGGTCATAGATAACCAGACTGATCCTTTTATCACGCCCTTTGCTTCCGCCTCCTAGCGGCAGCTAGTCTCTCTCTCTCTCTTTATGTCTCTTTCTGTGTCTCTCCCTGTCTCTATCTCTCTTTCTCTCTCTCTCTCTGTCTCCCACTCACTCTCCCTGTCTGTACATGTATGTGTGGTGGGCTTGGCTCCAGTCTCAGTGACATCATTCCTCACTCTCAGTTCAAACACCTGCCTCTCCTCCACCAGCCTTGCAGTATATAATGTCAACCCTGGTTTACCAGGAATCGCCAGGTCATTGTTGAAAACAACATGTTTCATTTGCGGCTGCGCTGGAGTATGTAGAATCGGAGTGTTTTTTGGTTCCTTATTTGCACTAACGCTAAAATCGTGTAGTTCAGATGATCCTAGTTTCCTGTCTGTCTGTCTGCCTGCCTGCCTGCCTGCCTGCCTGCCTGTCTGTCTGTCTGTCTGTCTGTCTGGCTAGCCTAGCCCATCTGCCATCCCACTGCCCTCTTTGTCCATCGTCATTTTTTACTTCCTTGTCAGGTGCGTTTGGGTCCACTAGTCTAGCTCCCCCTTAACACCTTTCAAATGTCTAGCATGCTGTATGTACCTGATGAGACATAGTTCAGTCAAGACAATCACGTATTAGATTTGAGCATTTATTGTTACATGACATGGACATGTAGATTTGACTTTGGCGGAGTGGATGATCTAAGGGAAGCACTCCCTGCCTCCTCGATGCAACACATACATACATGACATATGAGGCAGGGAGCAATAGAGATATAATCCCCCTGATGGATAGAACACACAGACAGCATGGGGGAGAAGGGGATGGCGAAGGGTGGCAGCAGCACTGATCATACAACAACCGGGGTGAGTGTGTGCGTATCCGCGCGTCTTTTCAAGACGCCTTATCGGACGTGGCCCAATGAATATGCGATGCTAACGTGGGTGTAGTAGTGGGCGGAGGAAAGGTGGAGTAAGACGCCTTACGTCCCCGAATGACTGACGCGCGCTGCCCGATTGCCCTGCCTGAACTAGCTACGCTTATATGAGGTAACAATCTGTCCATACAGGGAGATGTAGTACTGCAGTAACTGTCCAACAATATTTTTGGATGGCCTTTCTAACACGCTCCTCAGAAACGCAAAAAAGAAGCTTTGGGAAAACGATTCCACTCAAGTCTCTATGATGACTTTGATAGTAACATTCTAATTTAGAAAGAGGCTATTCTCCCTCGATTTAATGTAACTATGTAGCCCAAAGGGCTTAATAAAACCAATGAGGTGTTGAGATTGACAAACCCATTTGTCGTCGCACGCGTAGAACATATGGTCAATCCCTGTGGTTGCACATAACAGCTTTCTTCATTGTTTTCTTCAATGTGTCCTCTATCCATCTGGTTCATTAGAAGTTTGTACTTCACAAGTTTATACTTTTTTTTTTACTGGATCTGATTATACTGTAACACCCATGGGAGAGATTATTAAAACATGATTCATCATCATTTAAGTTTATACTAGTTTGTACAAGATATTCGGTCCCTCATACATCATTGATTCCCTGCCATTCCTTGTTTTCTCTCTCGACTGGTGCTGTCTTTTGAAGCCATCAAAGGGGTTGAGAGTTGTTTTTGACAAATTTGATAAATCCACCCTCTGGACTATAGGCGTCTGGTTGGGAAGGAGATATGCCATGTCATACTTCCTGGGCTGTGATTAGCAATCGTCAATTTACTTGTCAGGATGTTGCAAACTATGCTCATAGACCCAACCCAGCCAGCCAATCATAATTAATGGTGCTATTGTAAACATATGTCATCCTCCAGCCTGATTGAACAATACAGAATGCCACTTTGTTTCCAAACTCCTACGACTTAAAGCTTTGTCCATGCCGTGAATATCTCTCAAGGTGTTTTGGCAGGGGGGGAGACACAGGGAAGCAAGCTCTGGCTTTCGCCAAACTTCACGGGTAATGGTGTCGTCAACGTGGCGCTTTGCGGGATGTGAGGGGATAATTAAGTTGACGGCTCGTACGGCCTTCCCCCGCCTGCCCTTCGGCCTCTGCGGTGAGCCAGCCTGTTGGATCCTGCCTGGGCTACGCGCGGCAGACCCCTCAGGGCATGTGTCTCAACCGAGCCCACCAGGGAGCAACCTAGCAGTGATCGAGACCCACTGAGTCACAAACACACACACACACAGAGATACTCTGGTGTCTATGCCTGCATTGTAGACGAGCGTGGGGGTAGGAAAACGTGCGAGTGTCAACGTCTGTGTCCATGACTACGTGATCTGCGTGCTGCTCTCTGGTGATTAAATTCCCCAGTAGGCTGCATTTACCAAGTGAGATGGATGTTTGACATTGAAGAGCTGTGCCAAGTATCGTTGTTTCCATTCTTGTCTGGCACAATCTCAAACGGATTATCAGACAGCTTGTTCAAACGCTTCAAACTAAGGCATGTTTTTACTCAGTAATTAACATGGGGACAGCTTTTGTAATAAAAGTTTTGATCAAGGCGTGCATACATAATATATATTCACGATGTTGTACTGTGACAGATGTTTGTTATACGTTTGTGTGACAAGACCACTAGGTGGCATAAAAGTCCTTTAAATCAATGTGGTGTTCAGAAGTAATATATTTTTTAAATGGCCAGTTCAGAATCACATCTTTAGTAAGTAAGTAAGTAAGACTTTATTTATATAGCACATTTCATACAAGAATTGCAGCTCAAGGTGCTTTACATAAAATCAATAAAAACAATAATACAAGTGATAAACAATTCAAACAAAAATAAAAATCCCAATAAGATCTCTGTTCAAGAGAGAAACCAACTTTAAACATGCATTATTAAAAGTAACAATAATATAATTAATAAAAGTAGGAAAACCCTTTTGAGATAAAATTACTAGGTAAGAAGGTAGGTTTTAAGCTGTCTTTTAAAAATGTCTAGAGTGTTTGCTTCCCTAATATTTATGGGTAATTTGTTCCATAGTTTTGGGGCGTAATTGACAAAGGCCGAATCACCAATCTTCTTATGACTGCTTCTGGTGACCTCTAATAGGCCTGCATTTGATGATCGCAGTGTTCTAGCTGGTGTGTAGTTTATAAAGGAGTTAGCAATGTAGCTAGGTCCTTGTCCGTGTAGAGCTTTGTATGTGAGGAAAACGACCTTAAAGTCAATTCTGAAGGTAACAGGGAGCCAGTGTAAAGTAGCTAGGACAGGACTAATGTGTTCTCTCCTTTTAGTTTTGGTTAATAATCTAGCTGCAGAATTTTGAATGAGCTGTAGTCTTTCAGTGGTTTTCTTGGGAATACCAGTGAAAAGTGCGTTACAGTAGTCCAGCCGGCTGGATATAAAAGCATGAATTAACTTCTCTGCATCATTTTGGTTTATGAATGGTCGTACCTTTGCTATATTCCTCAGGTGAAAGAAAGCTGTTTTGGTCACTTTATTAATGTGAGAGTTGAAATTCAAATCTGAGTCCAGGATTACACCGAGACTCGTCACCTCTGGTTTAAGACAGGGGGTTAAACCTCCAAGATTCTTAATAAGCATCTCTCTTTTGGATTTGGGGCCACATAGCAGGACTTCGGTTTTGTCTTCATTTAATTTAAGAAAGTTAGCGTTCATCCATTTGTTTATTGCCAACAGGCAGTTGGTAATGGAATTGATGGCCGTTGCATCGTTGGGTTCAGTGGATATATATAGTTGTGTGTCATCCGCATAGCTATGGAAATCTATGTTATGTTCTCTGATTATGTCGCCGAGTGGTAACATATAAATAGAAAAAAGTAATGAACCTAAGCAGCTTCCTTGAGCAACCCTGTAGCAGTTCTCATGTTTCTTGGACCTATGGTCACCTAAACTAACATAAAACTTCCTTCCTGTGATATATGATTTCATCCAGTTCAATACACTATCCGTGAATCCAATAAGCTTTTCCAGTCTATTGATTAGGATGTCGTGATCAATTGTATCAAATGCTGCACTGAGATCTAACAGGATAAGGATAGAGACTTTATTTGCATCAGAGTTTAGTCTGAGGTCGCTAATTATTTTGGTGAGAGCAGTTTCAGTACTGTGATATTTCCTGAAACCTGACTGCGAGACTTCCAGGATGTTATTTTCTTCAAGAAAAGAATTTAATTGGACTAAAACTATCTTTTCCAGTACTTTACTAATAAATGGAAGGTTTGATATTGGTCTGTAATTTGCAAGTAGACTGTTATCCAATTTGGGTTTCTTTAATAGGGGCTTTACAACAGCTGTTTTGAAGGCATCTGGGAAAACGCCAGTTCTAAGGGATGTGTTTATAATCTCTAGCACCGGACCTGAGACACTATCAAACACTCGCTTAAAGAATGTTGTGGGTATAGGATCAATATCTGAGGTTGTGGAGTTAGATTTGCTGACAAGTTCACTAAGTGTGATACAGGTAAATGTGCTTATGGTTATGTTGCAGAATCTACTGATGTCAGTTTCGACCCCACTATTAATAATACTAGCTCTGATCAAAGTTATTTTGTTCTTGAAGAACAAAGCAAGCTCTTCACATTTAACTACTGAGGATGGAGGTGGAGCAGGGACAGTGTTTAGCAGCTGGTCAATGGTGGAGAAAAGAACTCTGGAATTTCTGGCATTTTCTGTAATAATGTTGGAGAAATATTCTCTCCTTGCTAGACGGATGGTTTTGTTATAGGTGGTTAGTGTATCTTTGTAGATATTGTAGTGGATAGTGATCTTTGTTTTCCTCCATTTTCTCTCTGCTGCACGGCATTTTCTTTTTGTTTCACTAACATTTTTATTTCTCAGCCATGGTCAGGTTCTGCTTGTGCACTTCTTTTTGGTTTTCAGTGGTGCAACAGAGTCTAACACAGATAATAGTGCATCATTGAGGTTCTCTACCATTTCATTCAGAGAGCAATCATGGTTAGTCGGCTCATATAGAGCAAATTGTTCAGAAGATTTCATCATAGCTGTATCGTCTAAATATCTTCTATGGACTAAGAATTCTTTTTTGGTTTTTGTTAGGATAATTTCCACATTAAAAAGTATATAATGATGGTCTGAGAGGGGTAGATCAGTTATTGAAATATTATTGATATTTAGTCCAGTTGTTATCACTAGATCTAGTGTGTTTCCGTGTCGGTGTGTTGGGTCTGTTATGTGTTGAGTTAGATTGAAACTGTCAAGGAGATTTAAGAGCTCAATAGTTCTTGCGTCTGCTTTTTTATTTACTTGGATATTTAAGTCTCCGTTTAAAACTACTTTGTCATATCTAGTGACACATAGTGATAATAGTTCAGAGAATTCTTGTATGAATATTGGCGAGTGCTTGGGTGGCCGATATATAATAACAAAAAGTATTGATTCGGTTTTGAGCTCTATAGCAAGATATTCATATGATGTGAATTCACCTAGCTCAGTGATTTTGAACAACAGTTTAGAGGAGAAAATAGCTGCGACTCCACCTTTTTTTGATGTCATAGAAACTTGGTGAAAGCTGTAATCGGGCGGACACGCTTCTATCAAAGTTGCTGTTGCCGTGTCATTGTTTAGCCAGGTTTCTGTTAGACAGATGCAGTCTAAGTTGTTTTCTTTGACCAGATCATTAACTAGAAATGTTTTGTTATTTAGTGATCTAACATTTAGAAGGGCCAGTTTCATCTGTGGGGTATTAACAGATAAAACAGGGGTAGATAAATCTGTTGGAAGAATATGGATAGTTCTGTGACTTCTAACACTAGTTTCAGGTTTGTAACCATGCATTTTACCATGCCATTTTCTGTTTGTGATGATGACCGGTATGTCCAATGAAATAGCATGGTGGCTGTCCTAGCGTAGCTTTTCTTTGGGAAAGTCTCTGTCACTGAGCTGTTCCATCACAAGGGAATTCATCCGGGGGGTGCAGATCTGTGCAGGGCCCATGTCCTTGCAGGAGGCTGTTTGAATGTTCTGTTCTGTTCCATGGGAGGTTGTTTGGGATGCGTCAGTCAGCTTAGACACAACAGGGATAGGGAGAGAAGCTTGATTTGTGGTCAGGAGCACGTGATTGATATTTGCTGTTAGTTGTCGAGATCCTCTACGGTTTGGGTGGAGTCCGTCAGCTTGAAAACGGTCTGCACAGTTCCAGAACACATTGAAGTTGTCGATAAATCTCAGTTTGTGTGTCAGACAGACAGATGCCAACCATGTGTTGAAAGATAGTAGTCGACTGAAGGCTTCTTTTCCTCTGCGAAAGCATGCAATCGGTCCACTGATGAATACATCTTGATATCTGTTGAGTGTGTTCAGTAGCTGGGTGAAATGTTTTTTAAGTATCTCAGTGCCAGTTTTCTTGTGTAGGATATCAAACGAGCCAGTGTGGATGATAATCTTAGGGTTGTTTGGTTTATTGTTGAGGATTGTTTGTACCTCTGACGACAGTTCCTCGACAGATGTGTTGCTAAGACAAAGATTTTCTGTCTTTGCCAGTTTAACATGTGCTGTCATGGCATCTCCAATCAAGATAGTGGCCATATGTGGTGTTGTGTTTGCCTTGTCAGTAGCTGCGGGGCCAGTTCTTATCTTATTTGGGTTAGCAATGATAGGACCTTGTGCTAGGCCAAGGTTAGACACTGCGTTAGTGCTAGCAGTAGATTCTATAGTGCTAGCAGTGTTAGCTCCTCTAAGTGTTGATGGGCTGTGGGTAGTCTTAGCATACCTTGGATCTTGATAATCCTGTGATATTGTTGTCTGATTAGGCTTGATAGGGGGTCGAACAGCGCCCCGAGTGGTCCGAGAGGGGCTTGGAGTGAAATGGGGGACTCCCGGTCGCAGCAGACGATGATGTGTTGGATTTGCATGTGTGTAGTAGCTACCGTCATGGTGTGTCGGCGATCTGGGCCCTTCATGTTTGTTAGCTGCGTGGCTAGCACTCCTGTGCCTCTTCGCCTTGGATTCCACACACAAGGGAGAGAAAGTTCCCAGTGGTTCGAAACTGTTTCTGAGTGTGACAGGAGGAGAGGTGATGCGGGAAGAGTTTCTGCCTCGCTTTTTTTGCTGTTTATCCTTGGTGACAGTCCCATCTCTGATGAAGGTAGAAGCGGCGCTAGGCCTCTTTGGTTTAGCGCCGAGAGCAGGCCATGACTCATCCGGTCCAACGGCCGGTGGAGAGAAAGCTGATTTCAAGGGTGGCTCATTGGCAGGTAGCTTAGCCTCCGGGCTAGGTAGCATGGAATCTATAAAGTCTTCGGTCTCTCTGATATCTAAGAGGGTTCTGACTCTTAGCTCCAGTTCGACTATCCTCTGAGTAATCTTTAGTTAACACATCTTTAGTTATATCAGGATAAAGAAGGGGATGGCTGTGCAATAAGCTCCATCCATCCATCCATCATCTTCCGCTTGTCCGGGGGTCGGGTCGCGGGGGCAGAAACCTAAGCAGGGAGGCCCAGACTTTCCTCTCCCCGGCCACTTCCACCAGCTCTTCCTGGGGGACCCCGAGGCGTTCCCAGGCCAGCCGAGAGACATAGTCCCTCCAGTGTGTCCTGGGTCTTCCCCGGGGCCTCTTCCCAGTGGGACGTGCCCAGAACACCTCACCAGGGAGGCGTCCAGGAGGCATCCTTATCAGATGCCCGAGCCACCTCAACTGGCCCCTCTCGACGCGGAGGAGCAGCGGTTCTACTCTGAGCCCCTCCCGGATGACCGAGCTTCTCACCCTATCTCTAAGGGAGAGCCCGGACACCCTGCGGAGAAAACTCATTTCGGCCGCTTGTATTCGCGATCTCGTTCTTTCGGTCACTACCCACAGTTCGTGACCATAGGTGAGGGTAGGAACGTAGATCGACTGGTAAATAGAGAGCTTCGCCTTTCGACTCAGCTCCTTCTTCACCACAACGGACCGATGCAGAGCCCGCATCACTGCGGATGCCGCACCGATCCGCCTGTCGATCTCGCGCTCCATCCTTCCCTCACTCGTGAACAAGACCCCTAGATACTTGAACTCCTCCGCTTGGGACAAGATCTCCTCCCCGACCCGGAGATTGCACTCCACCTTTTTCCGGTCGATAACCATGGCCTCAGATTTGGAGGTGCTGATTCCCATCCCAGCCGCTTCGCATTCGGTTGCGAACCGCTCCAGTGAGAGCTGGAGGTCACGGCCCGATGAAGCCAACAGGACCACATCATCCGCAAAAAGCAGCAACCCGATCCTGAGGTCCCCAAACCGGACCCCTCAACGCCCTGGCTGCGCCTAGAAATTCTGTCCATATAAGTTATGAACAGAATCGGTGACAAAGGGCAGCCCTGGCGGAGTCCAACCCTCACCGGGAACAAGTTCGACTTACTACCGGCAATGCGGACCAAACTCTGGCACCGGTCGTACAGGGACCGAACAGCCCCGATCAGGGAGTCCGGTACCCCGTACTCCCGGAGCACCCCCCACATGAGCCCCCGAGGGACACGGTCGAACGCCTTTTCCAAATCCACAAAACATGTGTAGACTGGTTGGGCGAACTCCCATGCACCCTCCAGAACCCTGCCGAGGGTATAGAGCTGGTCCACAGTTCCACGGCCAGGACGAAAACCACATTGCTCCTCCTGAATCCAAGGTTCGACAATCCGATGGACCCTCCTCTCCAGCACCCCTGAATAGACTTTCCCAGGGAGGTTGAGGAGTGTGATCCCCCTAAAGTTGGAGCACACCCTCCGGTCCCCCTTTTTAAAGAGGGGAACCACCACCCCGGTCTGCCAGTCCAGAGGCACTGTCCCTGATGTCCACGCGATGTTGCAGAGTCGTGCCAACCAAGACAGCCCTACAACATCCAGAGCCTTAAGGAACTCCGGGCGGACCTCATCCACCCCAGGGGCCTTGCCACCGCGGAGCTTTTCAACCACCTCGGCGACCTCAGCCCCAGAGATAGAAGGGCCCCCCCCCAATGTCCCCAGACTCTGCCTCCACGTCGGAACGCGTGTTGGTGGGATTAAGGAGGTCTTCAAAGTATTCCTTCCACCGATCCAGGACGTCCCCCATCGAGGTCAGCAGCGCACCATCCCCACCATATACAGCGTTGACAGTGCACTGCTTCCCCCTGAGTCGCCGGATGGTGGTCCAGAACCTTTTCGAAGCCGTTCGGAAGTCATTCTCCATGGCCTCGCCGAACTCCTCCCACGCCCGGGTTTTTGCCTCCGCGACCGCCAAAGCCACATTCCGCTTGGCCTGCCGGTACACATCAGCTGCCTCTGGAGTCCTACCAGCCAACAAAGTCCGATAGGCCTCCTTCTTCAGCTTGACGGCTTCCCTCACCTCCGGCGTCCACCACCGAGTCCGAGGGTTACCGCCGCGACATGCACCGACCGCCTTGCGTCCGCAGCTCCGGTCAGCCGCCTCAACAATGGAGGCCCGGAACATGGCCCATTCGGACTCAATGTCCCCAGCCTCCCCCGAGACATGGTCAAAGCTCTCCCGGAGGTGGGAGTTGAAGCTCCTTCTGACAGGGGATTCCGCCAGCCGTTCCCAGCAGACCCTCACATTACGTTTGGGCCTGCCAGGCCTGACCGGCGTCTTCCCCCACCATCGTAGCCAACTCACCACCAGGTGGTGATCAGTTGACAGCTCCGCCCCTCTCCTCACCCGAGTGTCCAAGACATTCGGCCTCAGATCCGACGACACGACTACAAAGTCTATCATCGAACCGCCGCCGTCTCGCACTGCACCCGACCCCCATGACCCCTCCTGCGGATGGTGAGCCCACTGGAAGGGGGTCCCACGTTGTCTCTTCGGGCTGTGCCCGACCGGGCCCCATGGGAAAAGGCCTGGCCACCAGGCGCTCGCCATCGAGCCCCACCCCCGGGCCTGGCTCCAGGGGGGGGCCCCGGTGACCCGCTTCCGGGCAGGGGCAACTGAGAACCATTGTTAGTTTTCTTCATGGTAGTTTTTGAGCCACGCTTTGTCTGATCCTTCGCCTGGAACCTGTTTGCCTTGGGTGACCCTACCAGGGGCATAAAGCCCCCGACAACATAGCTTCCAGGATCATTAGGACACGCAAACCCCTCCACCGCGGTAAGGTGGTGACTCAGGGAGGGGGTGCAATAAGCAATAAGCTTCAAATTTAAAATTCTTAAATTCTTAAATATGTACTGTACAAAATGTTATATTTTCCTGTTCCTTCAAGTCCTGCAGTGGCTCTGGAGGACTACAAAACTGGAATATATTACCTGACTATTACACCATTACATGACTCCAGCATAGTCAATTTCAACCCTTATATTACATATTTAAGACGTTTAAAGTTTAAATACATCACAGCAGCTTCTTGCGTATTGTTTTCTTTCTTCGAGATCTCTTTCCTCAAACCAGTAATGTGTTTCCAGTTAAGCCAGCACTGTGGTTTGTACAAAGGGTTAATTAAATACAGTGTTAGCCAGATGCAGATGGAAAGTGTTGTCAGATGTGTGGCCCCTTAGACATGCTCTCATTCTGTCTGTGACTGGGTTGGTTTCCAGGGCATGAATGACCGAACCTGCACTGAGCACGGACGAACAAGCACATGCCCAGGTTGTATCTCCGTGGCTGTGACCGTAGCTTACTTACTTGCGTCCTCTCCTCCTTCACAAGTATGTTGTTTGCTTCTGTGAAAGAGAACATGGCGTTCAAGTTCAAGTCTTTTATTGTCAGATGCACAGAACAACTCAGGGTCAGACTGGGCACTGATATTCTTAGGACAAGACATTTACATTTAGTCATTTAGCAGACGCTCTTATCCAGAGCGACTTACAGTAAGTACAGGGACATTCCCCTGAGGTAAGTAGGGTGAAGTGCCTTGCCCAAGGACACAACGTCAGTTGGCATGACCGGGAATCGAACTGGCAACCTTCGGATTACTAGCCCGATTCCCTCACCGCTCAGCCAACTGACCCTCTAAGACAACGCAAAGAAACCTGACATAACATAACATATAAGTACACAGAACATAGATTACATCTATGATAAGCTGAAATGTAGGAAAACTCCTAATAAACAATAATATACAATATTCAATACAATATACTAAACCTCTAAATACACATAATACACATAATAACCTATACTAACCTTATAAACCTATACTAACCCAAGACAGGTGAAATAAGAATTGAAACTTTCACAGGAGACTGACATCATCGACGGTGTTTCTGATTGAGTGACCGAACCTGTTTGGATGTTTTACAGCGCGACATCCACCTGCGCGAATGCTATTTTCAACTTAAAACCTCAACTTAGACTTTGATCCTCCAACACTGCACCAATAATACATTTACATTTATCAGACGCTCTTATCCAGAGCGACTTACAGTAAGTACAGGGACATTCCCCCGAGGCAAGTGCCTTGCCCAAGGACACAACGTCACTTGGCACGGCCGTGAATCGAACCAGCGACCTTCTGATTACTAGGCCAGTTCTCTAACCGCTCAGCCACCTGACTCCCAATAATACCACACCACCGCCACAAACACACACCCGCTATATTTCCTTCTGCCTTTATACACGTGTCAGACTGTGTTCATCTTCACACCAGTCAGACCATCTGACCACCCTCTCGTACAGCGCTGAGTCACGCAGGTAGTCTACCCAGGTTACCCTCCTGATCCCTCTGAACATGTGGGATGGAACCACAGATAAGACACACCATGCTGACACTCCCAGACTTGACCTATGAATCTTGCACTCACCACTACCATATGTAACACTTTACTGGTCAAAAACAAATAAAAGATAACCTTTGCCTGTTTCTGAATTGCAAACTTGTGTAACTCACCTGTTCATGTGTAATTGTGGTAGCACACCCAGACAGATAATCAGGCATAATCAGGTGTAAAAAGTTAGATGAGCATGATCATGTTCCACACTTTAGTTTATTTTTGGGATAGACAATCTTGACAAAGCAGTTGTTTTGTATTTAATGAAATTGAAGGTCAAACATGCTGAGTTGCCACACAGAACATCTGGTTTTATGTTTCATTTCAGGTTGAGAAACTGATGACTGGTAAGTACCCATTGTGTAATACAGACATGTATGCCTATTGGTATTGAATGTTCAAAATATTACATAAATCCCCAAATGCAGTCATAGCAATTGTTGAAGGAAACTAAAAAGACTACTGTGTTTTTTCCTCTGGAGCAATGCCAATGTTATTTCCCCCAAATTTGTTGATGCATTATGCCAATGTGTCCTCATCCAGGGGTAAATAACAGGATAAAGAGAAATGCAGAAGTGAAGAACTATAGCTGGTATACTGTGGTGCCACCGTGTCAATGCTAATATCAAAGGCCTTGTCAGGCTGTAAGGTAGGAAAGTACCTTAGAGAAGAAGTCAAAAGAATGAAAACAATAATCACAGGTTGCTTTCATTCTGTTCAGTAAGAAACCTCAAAGAAATCCGCACTTCATCGTTTCGAAAGTGAAGTCCGAGAGTGTCCCGCCCACTTTCTGATAATATCCAATCAGCGGCCATCACAATTTGTCACTTGCCATTCTATAATGTTATTGGAGGATGGCTGATTAGCTCAATTGCCATGGGCTTACTAGTAGACCCAAATGCAGTACAAAGCAACACAGGATGAAGGGATCGAATCAGGGGTATTTAATGACAGGGTAGGGGAGTGAGGAAGGCAGGACAAGAGGCTATAGGCAGGGAAGGCAGGCAGGTGGGAACTGGGGAGAGGAAGCACGAACACAACAACAAACGATCTGGCGGCGAGTGGATGGAGAACCTGAGTACCGACGCTGCGGGGTGATGATGAGCCACAGGTGTGAAAGTTGGGCAGGTGGTGTAGAAGACGTGTACTGGAATCACAGGAGCCTGGAGCCAAGCCTATCCTTGTGCGCACACAGAGGCTGACAGGGGAGAACAGGAAACACAATGGGAGAGGGAAACACAAGGGGAATAACTCGAGGCACAGTCGAGACCGGGACATATGCATGCACCACCGTAGCACAATCAGTGTTAGTGTCTTTATTTTGTATGTTGTGAATTGTAATTGTTTTGCTGATATTAGATAAGAATGTTGAGAATTGTGCAGATACTATACTGTTGGTGTGTTCCAGCATCACAAAACTGTACTGTCTGATAATAACTGACTTTCCACACCTGTCTGACCTCCTTGGGAATTAAATCCTTTTACATTTACTTTTTACACTCACGTTGTCACACATCCGGCTCAGACACTGTGACAAAGTATGAGGAGGATATGCCAAGGGTCGATGATTTACAAAATAGTTTATTAAATGACTAAAGAAACTTCCAGCGACATAACCAATGATGTGTCAGTCAGTAGATCAGCTGTGTAGGTGGGTGGTGGATGAGTGAGTGTGTAACCAGGGTGTAGAAACAAACAGTCCAAAATGCCAACAAATAAACAAAACATGTGGCTTGGAAAAGGGTCTCCTAGATGTCTGTGACCAGCGTTCTTAGAAAAGGGACGGGACACGTTGGGTCCGAAGACACAGGGAGGAGACCGTCACACACATAATGTTTCTGTCAGTGTTCAAAGCTCAGGTCTTCAAGACATCAAACATCTGTAATGGAACCGATCTAGACCTTTATGAATGACCTGCATTTTGCCCCAGATGTATTTAGAAGAAGCAAGCCATTGTTTCACCGACTTCATGTTTCTCCACAATGACGCTACTGTGAAATATAATTTGTCTAGTTTAAAACAAGACTCCCATTTTCAGTTCATGATCTCGTGCTGAGCTTTGTGAGTGTCTTATTGATAGCTGTTGATAGATCAGCTCAAAGCTTGGTCTATATTTCCAGGCAAATCATGTCTACAATGATTTGATACCATGCTAATTTTGACGGGGAACATTTTGATGCCTTCAATACTTTGAGCAAACCTTAAAATGTTCTGTGTAACATGCAGTAAAGGTCACATACTCGATCTCTCACACAGAACATATTGCAGTTCTATTCACATGGTATTAGGGTAATGTCATTTAATCTCCAATCCATCTCATGTGTGAATCTCTGTATATTACTTTTAAAGGCCACAGCCTACAATGGGCACTTGTATTTGTGTATCCAGACGGCCAGGCTCGTCACAGTCTGCCTAAGGTGATGCTACATAGACTGCTCAGCTGCCAGTGAAAACCAATACTGCCGTTCATACAGAGGTCTTTTTGATATCTAAGGACACTGCTGAATGTCTGGTGCCGGTATTGGTTTATTATTCATCTCTCAGACCCTTAGCAACGGAATAAATACACATTTTTAGATTCTGCTGAAGCATCACTTCCTCGTTTTCCCCCCCTGTATGTTGGTGAGTCACTAAACTGTGATGGTAGTGCATCTGTTGCTGGGTTCATCCTTCTCCATACTGTTGTTATAAGAACATTCTGGCCCCTGCAAGAACACAAAGAGTGGTTGTGTAGTTGTTCAGAACCATTTTGGGATCTAAGGAGGACATCGGGAACTTGTTCTATATAAAAGCAAAAGGGATTCTGACTGACAAAATAAAACTCAAGTATCGGCAATATCCAACTTCATATCCATGCCTTGATATGCCCTTCATATCAACCTGTCACTTATGTAGGCTTAAATAAAAGCTACTCTTTAAAGTCAGCCTTTGTTGAGGCCTTTGTTTTGCAGAATGTGAATGGAAGACAAATTCAATTCTCTTTAATATTGCCTCAACATCTAAGGACATTATATCTGCATACAAATGTAGGCAAACCAATTTAAATCGGCGCAGAAAAATGACTGAACGTGCCTTAACAGAGGATCCTGTCAGGCCTCTGGATGAAATACTGTTTGAAGTGCTCCGCGTTTCATTATCTAGCATCCATCTCCATGTTTCTGCGCCTACTTACTCCTGCGGCAGGTCGTACCAGGTGAAAGAACTACAGCATGTGTTTCCAATGAGACTGTGATATGAACGTCTTGCCTATCTAGCGAGCCAAACATCCGCCTTCCATTTCTCATTCAATGTTTCTCACCCTTTATTTATGCCTGTGTGGATAACGAGGGCTGTTTGATGTGTGGGAGACATGAGGTGAGTGAAAAGATTTACTTCTTTGGGAGGAGGAAAGGAGTCAAGTTTGCATGTGTGCCAGTTCCAACTTTTTCTTTCCCCACTAGGATGCCCATTAAACCAGCACCTCGAATGCTAATTTGTTTCTGACTCCGTAGTTCCAGATAAGGTTGTT